>NW_028270142.1:144931167-145018667 GCF_037043375.1 Chiloscyllium plagiosum
AGTGTGTGGGTGAGCAGTGTGCGTGTGATCAGCATGCGTGTAATCAGCATGTGTGTGTGATCCGTGTGTGTGTGTGATCAGTTTGTGTGTGATCATTGTGTGTGTGTGATCAGTGTGTTTGTGTGTGATCAGTGTACATGTGATCAGTGTGTGTGATCAGTGTGTGTGAGATCAGTGTGTGTGTGTGATCAGTGTGTGCGTGGGATCAGTGTGTGTGTGATCAGTGTGTGTGTATGATCAGCGTGTGTGTGTGATCAGTGTGTGTGTGATCAGTGTGTGTGTATGATCAGCATGTGTGTGTGATCAGTGTGTGTTAGATCAGCATGTGTGTGTGATCAGTGTGTGTGATCAGTGTGTGTGAGATCAGTGTGTGTGTGTGATCAGTGTGTGTGTGAGATCAGTGTGTGTGAGATCAGCGTGTGTGTGTGATCAGTGTGTGTGAGATCAGTGTGTGTGTGTGATCAGTGTGTGTGAGATCAGCATGTGTGTGTGATCAGTGTGTGTGATCAATGTGTGTGTGAGATCAGTGTGTGTGTGTGTGCAATGAGTGTGTGTGATCAGTATGTGTGTGTGATCAGTGTGTGTGTGATCAGTGTGTGTGTGAGATCAGTGTGTGTGTGTGCAATCAGTGTGTGTGATCAGTATGTGTGTGTGATCAGTGTGTGTGTGTTCAATGTGTGTGTGAGATCAGTGTGTGTGATCAGTGTGTGTGTGATCAGTGTGAGTGTGTGAGATAAGTGTGTGTGTGTGTGATCAGTATGTGTGATCATTGTGTGTGTGTGATCAGTGTGCGAGTGATCAGCGCGCGTATGTGATCGCTGCGTGTGACCAGTGCATGTGTGTGATCAGTGTATGTATGTGATCAGTGTGTGCGTGATCAGTGTGAGTGCGTGATTAGTGTGTGTGTGAGCATGCGTGTGATCAGCGTGTGTGTATGATCCGTGTGTGTGTGTGATCAGTGTGTGTGATCATTGTGTGTGTGTGATCAGTGTGTTTGTGTGTGATCAGTGTACGTGTGATCAGTGTGTGTGTGATCAATGTGTGTCTGTTCAGCGTATGTGTGATCAGAGTGGGTGCGTGTGATCAGTATGTGTGAGAGATCAGTGTGTGTGTGTGATCAATGTGTGTGTGATCAGTCTGTGTGAGAGATCAGCATGTGTGTGTGATCAGTGTGTGTGTGATCAGTGTGTGTGAGATCAGTGTGTGTGTGTGATCAGTGTGTGTGTGAGATCAGTATGTGTGAGATATCAGTGTGTGTGTGTGATCAGTGTGTGTGTGATCAGTGCGTGTGTGTGATCAGTGTGTGTGAGATCAGCTTGTGTGTGTGATAAGTGTGTGTTAGGGAGATCAGTGTGTGTGTGTGTGTGATCAGTGTGTGTGTGGTCAGTGTGTGAGAGATCAGTGTGTGTGAGATCAGCATGTGTGTGTGATCAGTGTGTGTGTGTGATCAGTGTGTGTGTGTGATCAGTGTGTGTGTGATCAGTGTGGGTGTGATCAGTGTGTGTGAGATCAGCGTGTGTGTGATCAGTGTGTGTGTGTGATCAGTGTGTGTGTGATCAGTGTGGGTGTGATCAGTGTGTGTGTGATCAGTGTGGGTGTGATCAGTGTGTGTGTGAACAGTGTGTGTGAGATCAGTGTGTGTGATCAGTGTGTGTGTGTGATCAGTGTGAGTGTGTGTGATCTCTGTGTGTGTGTGATCTGTGAGCATGTGTGATCAGTGTGTGTGTGTGTGATCAATGAGTTGAGATCAGTGTATGTGAGAGATCAGTGTGTGTGTGTGTGTGATCAGTGTGTGTGTGTGATCAGTGTGTGGGTGATCAGTGTACGTGACAGATCAGTGTGTGTGTAATCAGTGTGCGGTGTGATCAGTGTGTGTGTGAGATCAGTGTGAGTGTGATCAATGTGAGTGTGATCAGTGTGTGTGTGATCAGTGTGTGTGGATGATCAGTGTGCGTGTGCATGATCAGTGTGTGTGTGAGATCAGTGTGTGTGTGTGATCAGTGTGTGTATGAGATCAGTGTGTGTGAGATCAGTGTGAGTGTGTGATCTGTGTGTGTGTGATCAGTGTGTGAGACATCAGTGTGTGTGAGATCAGTGTGTGATCAGTGTGTGAGTGATCAGTGTGCATGAGAGATCAGTGTGTGTGAGATCAGTGTGTGTGTGAGATCAGTGTGTGTGAGAGATCAGTGTGTGTGTGATCAGTGTGTGCGTGTAATCAGTGTGTGTGAGAGATCAGTGTGTGTGAGAGATCAGTGTGTATGAGATCAGTGTGTGTGTGAGATCAGTGTGTGTGTGTGTGTGTGATCAGTGTGTGTGTGATCAGTACGTGTGTGTGATCAGTGTGTGTGTGTGATCATTGTGTGTGTGTGATCAGTGTGTGTGTGATCAGTGCGCGTGTGTGATTGCTGTGTGTAATCAGTGTGTGTGTGATCAGTGTGTGTGTGATCAGCATGTGTGTGTGTGATCAGTATACATGTGATTAGTGTGTGTGATCAGTGTGTGTGTGATCAGTGTGTGTGTGTGATCAGTGTACATGTAATCAGTGTGTGTGTGATCAGTGTGTGTGTGATCAGTGTGTGTGTGTGACCAGTGTGTGTGTGTGATCAGTGTGTGAGATCAGCATGTGTGTGTGTGATCAGTGTGTGTGATCATTGTGTGTGTGTGTGATCAGTGTACATGAAAGCAGTGTGTGTGTGATCAGTGTGTGTGTGATCAGTGTGTGTGTGTGATCAGTGTGTGTGATCATTGTGTGTGTGTGTGATCAGTGTACATAAAAGCAGTGTGTGTGTGTGATCAGTGTGTGTGTGTGATCAGTGTGTGTGTGATCAGTGTGCGTGTGATCTGTGTGCGTGTGAGATCAGTGTGTGTGTGAGATCAGTATGTGTGTGATCAGTGTGTGTGTGATCAGTGTGTGTGTGCAATCAGTGTGTGTGATCAGTATGTGTGTGTGATCATTGTGTGTGTGTGATCAGTGTGTGTGTGATCAGTGTGTGTGTGCAATCAGTGTGTGTGATCAGTAAGTGTGTGTAATCAGTGTGTGTGTGTGATCAGTGTGTGTGTGTGATCAGTGTGTGTGTGATCAGTGTGCGTGTGATCTGTGTGCGTGTGAGATCAGTGTGTGTGGGTGATCAGTGTGTGTGTGATCAGCGTGCGTGTGATCAGTGTGTGTGTGATCTGTGTGTGTGTGTGTGATCAGCGTGTGTGTGAGATCAGTGTGTGGGTGATCAGTGTGTGGGTGTGTGATCAGTGTGTGTGTGAGATCAGTGTGTTTGTGAGATCAGTGTGTGTGTGAGATCAGTGTGTATGTGAGATCAGTGTGTGTGTGTGATCAGTGTGTGTGTGAGATCAGTGTGTTTGTGAGATCAGTGTGTGTGTGAGATCAGTGTGTATGTGAGATCAGTGTGTGTGTGTGATCAGTGTGTGGGTGATCAGTGTGTGTGTGTGTGAGATCAGCGTGTGTGTGAGATCAGTGTGTATGTGAGATCAGTGTGTGGGTGATCAGTGTGATTGTGTGATCAGTGTGTGTGTTTGATCAGTGTGAGTGTGTGATCAGTGTGTGTATGTAATTAGTGTGTGAGAGATCAGTGTGTGTGAGATCAGTGTGTGTGGGTGATCAGTGTGTGTGAGATCAGTGTGTGTGAGAGGTCAGTGTGTGTGTGAGATCAGTGTGTGTGTGTGATCAGTGTGTGTGTGCGTGACAGATCAGTGTGCGTGGCAGATCAGTGTGTGTGTGATCAGTGTGAGTGTGATCAGTGTGTGTGTGTGTGATCAGTGTGTGTGTGTGTGTGAGATCAGTGTGTGTGAGATCAGTGTGAGTGTGATCAGTGTGTGTGTGATCAGTGTATGTGTGTGTGAGATCAGTGTGTGTGATCAGTGTGTGTGTGTGATCAGTGTGTGTGTGATCAGTGTGAGTGTGATCAGTGTGTGTGTGTGTGATCAGTGTGTGTGTGTGTGTGAGATCAGTGTGTGTGAGATCAGTGTGAGTGTGATCAGTGTGTGTGTGATCAGTGTATGTGTGTGTGGGATCAGTGTGTGTGATCAGTGTGTGTGTGTGATCAGCGTGCGTGTGATCAGTGTGTGTGATCAGTGTGTGTGATCAGTGTGTTGTGTGATCAGTGTGTGTGTGATCAGTGTGTGTGTGATCAGTGTGTGTGCAATCAGTGTGTGTGATCAGTATGTGTGTGTGATCAGTGTGTGTGTGATCAGTGTGTGTGTGCAATCAGTGTGTGTGATCAGTATGTGTGTGTGATCAGTGTACATGTAATCAGTGTGTGTGTGATCAGTGTGTGTGATCAGTGTGTGTGTGTGGCCAGTGTGTGTGTGTGATCAGTGTGTGAGATCAGCATGTGTGTGTGATCAGTGTGTGTGTGTGATCTGTGTGTGTGTGTGATCAGTGTGTGTGTGTGTGTGATCAGTGGGTGTGTGATCAGTGTGTGTGTGTGATCAGTGTACATGAAAGCAGTGTGTGTGTGATCAGTGTGTGTGATCAGTGTGTGTGTGATCAGTGTGTGTGTGATCAGTGTGCGTGTGATCTGTGTGCGTGTGAGATCAGCATGTGAGTGAGATCAGCATGTGTGTGTGATCAGTGTGTGTGTGCAATCAGTGTGTGTGTGCAATCAGTGTGTGTGATCAGTATGTGTGTGTAATCAGTGTGTGTGTGTGATCAGTGTGTGTGTGTGATCAGTGTGTGTGAGATCAGCATGTGTGTGTGATCAGTGTGTGTTTGTGACCAGTATGTGTGTGATCAGTGTGTGTGAGATCAGCATGTGAGTGAGATCAGCATGTGTGTGTGATCAATGTGTGTGAGAGATCAGTGTGTGTGTGATCAGTGTGTGTGTGATCAGTGTGTGTGTGATCAGTGTGTGTGTGAGATCAGCATGTGTGTGTGATCAATGTGTGTGAGAGATCAGTGTGTGTGTGATCAGTGTGTGTGTGATCAGTGTGTGTGTGATCAGTGTGTGTGTGAGATCAGCATGTGTGTGTGATCAGTGTGTGTTTGTGACCAGTATGTGTGTGATCAGTGTGTGTGAGATCAGCATGTGTGTGTGATCAGTGTGTGTGTGTGATCAGTGTGTGTTTGTGACCAGTATGTGTGTGATCAGTGTGTGTGAGATCAGCATGTGTGTGTGATCAGTGTGTGTGTGTGTGATCAGTGTGTGGGTGTGATCAGTGTGTGTGATCAGTGTGTGTGTGATCAGTGTGGGTGTGATCAGTGTGTGTGAGATCAGTGTGTGTGTGATCAGTGTGTGTGTGAGATCAGTGTGTGTGTGTGTGCAATCAGTGTGTGTGATCAGTATGTGTGTGTGATCAGTGTGTGTGATCAATGTGTGTGTGAGATCAGTGTGTGTGTGTGCAATGAGTGTGTGTGATCAGTATGTGTGTGTGATCAGTGTGTGTGTGATCAGTGTGTGTGTGAGATCAGTGTGTGTGTGTGCAATCAGTGTGTGTGATCAGTATGTGTGTGTGATCAGTGTGTGTGTGATCAATGTGTGTGTGAGATCAGTGTGTGTGATCAGTGTGTGTGTGATCAGTGTGAGTGTGTGAGATCAGTGTGTGTGTGTGTGATCAGTATGTGTGATCATTGTGTGTGTGTGATCAGTGTGCGAGTGATCAGCACGCGTATGTGATCGCTGCGTGTGACCAGTGCATGTGTGTGATCAGTGTGTGTATGTGATCAGTGTGAGTGCGTGATTACTGTGTGTGTGAGCATGCGTGTGATCAGCGTGTGTGTATGATCCGTGTGTGTGTGTGATCAGTGTGTGTGATCATTGTGTGTGTGTGATCAGTGTGTTTGTGTGTGATCAGTGTACGTGTGATCAGTGTGTGTGTGATCAATGTGTGTCTGTTCAGCGTATGTGTGATCAGAGTGGGTGCGTGTGATCAGTATGTGTGAGAGATCAGTGTGTGTGTGTGATCAATGTGTGTGTGATCAGTGTGTGTGAGAGATCAGCATGTGTGTGTGATCAGTGTGTGAGAGATCAGTGTGTGTGAGATCAGTGTGTGTGTGTGATCAGTGTGTGTGTGATCAGTGCGTGTGTGTGATCAGTGTGTGTGAGATAAGCATGTGTGTGTGATAAGTGTGTGTTAGAGAGATCAGTGTGTGTGTGTGTGATCAGTGTGTGTGTGGTCAGTGTGTGAGAGATCAGTGTGTGTGAGATCAGCATGTGTGTGTGATCAGTGTGTGTGTGTGATCAGTGTGTGTGTGTGATCAGTGTGTGTGTGATCAGTGTGGGTGTGATCAGTGTGTGTGAGATCAGCGTGTGTGTGATCAGTGTGTGTGTGTGATCAGTGTGTGTGTGATCAGTGTGGGTGTGATCAGTGTGTGTGAGATCAGCGTGTGTGTGATCAGTGTGTGTGTGATCAGTGTGTGTGAGATCAGTGTGTGTGATCAGTGTGTGTGTGTGATCAGTGTGAGTGTGTGTGATCTCTGTGTGTGTGTGATCTGTGAGCATGTGTGATCAGTGTGTGTGTGTGTGATCAATGAGTTGAGATCAGTGTGTGTGAGAGATCAGTGTGTGTGTGTGTGTGATCAGTGTGTGTGTGTGATCAGTGTGTGTGTGATCAGTGTACGTGACAGATCAGTGTGTGTGTAATCAGTGTGCGGTGTGATCAGTGTGTGTGTGAGATCAGTGTGAGTGTGATCAATGTGAGTGTGATCAGTGTGTGTGTGATCAGTGTGTGTGGGTGATCAGTGTGCGTGTGCGTGATCAGTGTGTGTGTGAGATCAGTGTGTGTGTGTGATCAGTGTGTGTATGAGATCAGTGTGTGTGAGATCAGTGTGAGTGTGTGATCTGTGTGTGTGTGATCAGTGTGTGAGACATCAGTGTGTGTGAGATCAGTGTGTGATCAGTGTGTGAGTGATCAGTGTGCGTGAGAGATCAGTGTGTGTGAGATCAGTGTGTGTGTGAGATCAGTGTGTGTGAGAGATCAGTGTGTGTGTGATCAGTGTGTGCGTGTAATCAGTGTGTGTGAGAGATCAGTGTGTGTGAGAGATCAGTGTGTGTGTGAGATCAGTGTGTGTGTGTGTGATCAGTGTGTGTGATCAGTACGTGTGTGTGATCAGTGTGTGTGTGTGATCATTGTGTGTGTGTGATCGCTGTGTGTAATCAGTGTGTGTGTGATCAATGTGTGTGTGATCAGCATGTGTGTGTATGTGTGATCAGTGTGTGTGTGATCATTGTGTGTGTGTGATCAGTGTGTGTTTGTGTGATCAGTGTACATGTAATCAGTGTGTGTGTGTGATCAGTGTGTGTGTGATCAGTGTGTGTGTGTGACCAGTGTGTGTGTGTGATCAGTGTGTGTGATCATTGTGTGTGTGTGTGATCAGTGTACATGAAAGCAGTGTGTGTGTGATCAGTGTGTGTGTGATCAGTGTGTGTGTGTGTGATCAGTGTGTGTGTGTGATCAGTGTGTGTGATCATTGTGTGTGTGTGATCAGTGTACATGAAAGCAGTGTGTGTGAGATCAGTGTGTGTGTGTGATCAGTGTGTGTGTGTGATCAGTGTGTGTGTGATCAGTGTGCGTGTGATCTGTGTGCGTGTGAGATCAGTGTGTGTGTGAGATCAGTATGTGTGTGATCAGTGTGTGTGTGATCAGTGTGTGTGTGCAATCAGTGTGTGTGATCAGTATGTGTGTGTGATCATTGTGTGTGTGTGATCAGTGTGTGTGTGATCAGTGTGTGTGTGATCAGTGTGTGTGTGCAATCAGTGTGTGTGATCAGTATGTGTGTGTAATCAGTGTGTGTGTGTGATCAGTGTGTGTGTGTGAGATCAGTGTGTGTGTGATCAGTGTGCGTGTGATCTGTGTGCGTGTGAGATCAGTGTGTGTGGGTGATCAGTGTGTGTGTGATCAGCGTGCGTGTGATCAGTGTGTGTGTGATCTGTGTGTGTGTGTGTGATCAGTGTGTGTGTGTGATCAGTGTGTGTGATCATTGTGTGTGTGTGTGATCAGTGTACATGAAAGCAGTGTGTGTGTGATCAGTGTGTGTGTGATCAGTGTGTGTGTGTGTGATCAGTGTGTGTGTGTGATCAGTGTGTGTGATCATTGTGTGTGTGTGATCAGTGTACATGAAAGCAGTGTGTGTGAGATCAGTGTGTGTGTGTGATCAGTGTGTGTGTGTGATCAGTGTGTGTGTGATCAGTGTGCGTGTGATCTGTGTGCGTGTGAGATCAGTGTGTGTGTGAGATCAGTATGTGTGTGATCAGTGTGTGTGTGATCAGTGTGTGTGTGCAATCAGTGTGTGTGATCAGTATGTGTGTGTGATCATTGTGTGTGTGTGATCAGTGTGTGTGTGATCAGTGTGTGTGTGATCAGTGTGTGTGTGCAATCAGTGTGTGTGATCAGTATGTGTGTGTAATCAGTGTGTGTGTGTGATCAGTGTGTGTGTGTGAGATCAGTGTGTGTGTGATCAGTGTGCATGTGATCTGTGTGCGTGTGAGATCAGTGTGTGTGGGTGATCAGTGTGTGTGTGATCAGCGTGCGTGTGATCAGTGTGTGTGTGATCTGTGTGTGTGTGTGTGATCAGCGTGTGTGTGAGATCAGTGTGTGGGTGATCAGTGTGTGGGTGTGTGATCAGTGTGTGTGTGAGATCAGTGTGTGTGTGATCAGTGTGTGTGTGAGATCAGTGTGTATGTGAGATCAGTGTGTGTGTGATCAGTGTGTGTGTGAGATCAGTGTGTTTGTGAGATCAGTGTGTGTGTGAGATCAGTGTGTATGTGAGATCAGTGTGTGTGTGATCAGTGTGTGGGTGATCAGTGTGTGTGTGTGTGATCAGCGTGTGTGTGAGATCAGTGTGTATGTGAGATCAGTGTGTGGGTGATCAGTGTGATTGTGTGATCAGTGGGTGTGTTTGATCAGTGTGAGTGTGTGATCAGTGTGTGTATGTAATTAGTGTGTGAGAGATCAGTGTGTGTGGGTGATCAGTGTGTGTGAGATCAGTGTGTGTGAGAGGTCAGTGTGTGTGTGAGATCAGTGTGTGTGTGTGATCAGTGTGTGTGTGCGTGACAGATCAGTGTGCGTGGCAGATCAGTGTGTGTGTGATCAGTGTGAGTGTGATCAGTGTGTGTGTGTGTGATCAGTGTGTGTGTGTGTGTGAGATCAGTGTGTGTGAGATCAGTGTGAGTGTGATCAGTGTGTGTGTGATCAGTGTATGTGTGTGTGAGATCAGTGTGTGTGATCAGTGTGTGTGTGTGATCAGTGTGTGTGTGATCAGTGTGTGTGTGATCAGCGTGCGTGTGATCAGTGTGTGTGTGATCAGTGTGTGTGATCAGTGTGTTGTGTGATCAGTGTGTGTGTGATCAGTGTGTGTGATCAGTGTGTGTGTGTGACCAGTGTGTGTGTGTGATCAGTGTGTGTGTGTGATCAGTGTACATGTAATCAGTGTGTGTGTGATCAGTGTGTGTGATCAGTGTGTGTGTGTGATCAGTGTGTGAGATCAGCATGTGTGTGTGATCAGTGTGTGTGTGTGATCAGTATGTGTGTGTGAGCAGTGTGTGTGTGTGATCAGTGTGTGTGTGTGTTAGATCAGTGTGTGTGATCAGCATGTGTGTGTGATCAGTGTGTGTGTGTGATCAGTGTGTGTGTGATCAGTGTGTGTGGGATCAGCGTGCATGTGATCAGTGTGTGTGTGATCAGTGTGTGTGTGATCAGTGTGTGTGATCAGTGTGTTGTATGATCAGTGTGTGTGTGATCAGTGTGTGTGTGATCAGTGTGTGTGTGCAATCAGTGTGTGTGATCAGTATGTGTGTGTCATCAGTGTGTTGTATGATCAGTGTGTGTGTGATCAGTGTGTGTGTGATCAGTGTGTGTGTGCAATCAGTGTGTGTGATCAGTATGTGTGTGTCATCAGTGTGTGTGTGAGATCAGTGTGTGTGTGAAATCAGTGTGTGTGTGATCAGTGTGTGTGTGTGTGATCAGTGTGTGTGATCAGTATGTGTGTGTGATCAGTGTGTGTGTGATCAGTGTGTGTGTGCAATCAGTGTGTGTGATCAGTATGTGTGTGTGATCAGTGTGTGTGTGATCAGTGTGTGTGTGCAATCAGTGTGTGTGATCAGTATGTGTGTGTGATCAGTGTGTGTGTGATCAGTGTGTGTGTGCAATCAGTGTGTGTGATCAGTATGTGTGTGTGATCAGTGTGTGTGTGTGATCAGTGTGTGTGTGATCAGTGTGTGTGTGATCAGAGTGTGTGTGCAATCAGTGTGTGTGATCAGTATGTGTGTGTGAGCAGTGTGTGTGTGTGATCAGTGTGTGTGTGTGAGATCAGTGTGAGTGTGATCAGTGTGTGTGATCAGTGTATGTGTGTGTGAGATCAGTGTGTGTGATCAGTGTGTGTGTGTGATCAGTGTGTGTGTGATCAGTGTGTGTGTGATCAGCGTGCGTGTGATTAGTGTGTGTGTGATCAGTGTGTGTGATCAGTGTGTTGTGTGATCAGTGTGTGTGTGATCAGTGTGTGTGCAATCAGTGTGTGTGCAATCAGTGTGTGTGATCAGTATGTGTGTGTGATCAGTGTGTGTGTGTGATCAGTGTGTGTGTGATCAGTGTGCGAGTGATCAGCGCGCGTATGTGATCGCTGCGTGTGACCAGTGCATGTGTGTGATCAGTGTGTGTATGTGATCAGTGTGTGCGTGATCAGTGTGAGTGCGTGATTAGTGTGTGTGTGAGCATGCGTGTGATCAGCGTGTGTGTATGATCTGTGTGTGTGTGTGATCAGTATGTGTGATCATTGTGTGTGTGTGATCAGTGTGTTTGTGTGTGATCAGTGTACGTGTGATCAGTGTGTGTGTGATCAATGTGTGTGTGATCAGCGTATGTGTGATCAGAGTGGGTGCGTGTGATCAGTATGTGTGAGAGATCAGTGAGTGTGTGTGATCAGTGTGTGTGTGATCAGTGTGTGTGAGAGATCAGCATGTGTGTGTGATCAGTGTGTGTGTGTGATCAGTGTGTGTGAGATCAGTGTGTGTGTGTGATCAGTGTGTGTGTGAGATCAGTGTGTGTGAGAGATCAGTATGTGTGTGTGATCAGTGTGTGAGAGAGATCAGTGTGTGTGTGATCAGTGCGTGTGTGTGATCAGTGTGTGTGAGATCAGCATGTGTGTGTGATCAGTGTGTGTTAGGGAGATCAGTGTGTGTGAGATCAGCATGTGTGTGTGATCAGTGTGTGTGTGTGATCAGTGTGTGTGTGATCAGTGTGGGTGTGATCAGTGTGTGTGAGATCAGCGTGTGTGTGATCAGTGTGTGTGTGTGTGCAATGAGTGTGTGTGATCAGTATGTGTGTGTGATCAGTGTGTGTGTGAGATCAGTGTGTGTGTGTGCAATCAGTGTGTGTGATCAGTATGTGTGTGTGATCAGTTTGTGTGTGATCAATGTGTGTGTTTATTGTGTGTGTGATCAGTGTGTGTGTGATCAGTGTGTGTGTGTGTGATCAGTATGTGTGATCATTGTGTGTGTGTGATCAGTGTGCGAGTGATCAGCGCGCGTATGTGATCGCTGCGTGTGACCAGTGCATGTGTGTGATCAGTGTATGTATGTGATCAGTGTGTGCGTGATCAGTGTGAGTGCGTGATTAGTGTGTGTGTGAGCATGCGTGTGATCAGCGTGTGTGTATGATCCGTGTGTGTGTGTGATCAGTGTGTGTGATCATTGTGTGTGTGTGATCAGTGTGTTTGTGTGTGATCAGTGTACGTGTGATCAGTGTGTGTGTGATCAATGTGTGTCTGTTCAGCGTATGTGTGATCAGAGTGGGTGCGTGTGATCAGTATGTGTGAGAGATCAGTGTGTGTGTGTGATCAATGTGTGTGTGATCAGTGTGTGTGAGAGATCAGCATGTGTGTGTGATCAGTGTGTGTATGATCAGTGTATGTGTGTGAGATCAGTGTGTGTGTGTGATCAGTGTGTGTGTGATCAGTGTGTGATCAGTGTGTGTGTGATCAGTGTGTGTGTGCGTGACAGATCAGTGTGCGTGAAAGATCAGTGTGTGTGAGATCAGTGTGAGTGTGATCAGAGTGTGTGTGATCAGTGTGAGTGTGATCTGTGTGTGTGTGAGTGATCAGTGTGTGTGTGAGATCAGGGTGTGTGGGTGATCAGTGTGCGTGTGTGTGAGATCAGTGTGTGTGTGTGATCAGTGTGTGTGAGATCGGTGTGTGTGAGATCAGTCCGTGTGAGATCAGTGTGAGTGTGATCAGTGTGTGTGTGATCAGTGTATGTGTGTGTGAGATCAGTGTGTGTGTGATCAGTGTGTGTGTGTGATCTGTGTGTGTGTGTGATCAGTGTGTGTGTGTGTGATCAGTGGGTGTGTGATCAGTGTGTGTGTGTGATCAGTGTGTGTGATCATTGTGTGTGTGTGTGATCAGTGTACATGTAATCAGTGTGTGTGTGATCAGTGTGTGTGATCAGTGTGTGTGTGTGACCAGTGTGTGTGTGTGATCAGTGTGTGAGATCAGCATGTGTGTGTGATCAGTGTGTGTGTGTGATCTGTGTGTGTGTGTGATCAGTGTGTGTGTGTGTGATCAGTGGGTGTGTGATCAGTGTGTGTGTGTGATCAGTGTGTGTGATCATTGTGTGTGTGTGTGATCAGTGTACATGAAAGCAGTGTGTGTGTGATCAGTGTGTGTGATCAGTGTGTGTGTGATCAGTGTGTGTGTGATCAGTGTGCGTGTGATCTGTGTGCGTGTGAGATCAGTGTGTGTGTGAGATCAGTGTGTGTGTGTGATCAGTGTGTGTGTGTGATCAGTGTGTGTGTGATCAGTGTGTGTGTGCAATCAGTGTGTGTGATCAGTGTGTGTGTGTGATCAGTGTGTGTGTGTGATCATTGTGTGTGTGTGATCAGTGTGTGTGTGCAATCAGTGTGTGTGATCAGTATGTGTGTGTAATCAGTGTGTGTGTGTGATCAGTGTGTGTGTGTGATCAGTGTGTGTGTGTGATCAGTGTGTGTGTGATCAGTGTGCGTGTGATCTGTGTGCGTGTGAGATCAGTGTGTGTGGGTGATCAGTGTGTGTGTGATCAGCGTGCGTGTGATCAGTGTGTGTGTGATCTGTGTGTGTGTGTGATCAGCGTGTGTGTGAGATCAGTGTGTGGGTGATCAGTGTGTGGGTGTGTGATCAGTGTGTGTGTGAGATCAGTGTGTGTGTGTGAGATCAGTGTGTGTGTGAGATCAGTGTGTTTGTGAGATCAGTGTGTGTGGGTGATCAGTGTGTGTGTGATCAGCGTGCGTGTGATCAGTGTGTGTGTGATCTGTGTGTGTGTGTGATCAGCGTGTGTGTGAGATCAGTGTGTGGGTGATCAGTGTGTGGGTGTGTGATCAGTGTGTGTGTGAGATCAGTGTGTGTGTGTGAGATCAGTGTGTATGTGAGATCACTGTGTATGTGAGATCAGTGTGTGTGTGTGCAATGAGTGTGTGTGATCAGTATGTGTGTGTGATCAGTGTGTGTGTGATCAGTGTGTGTGTGAGATCAGTGTGTGTGTGTGCAATCAGTGTGTGTGATCAGTATGTGTGTGTGATCAGTGTGTGTGTGATCAATGTGTGTGTGAGATCAGTGTGTGTGATCAGTGTGTGTGTGATCAGTGTGAGTGTGTGAGATCAGTGTGTGTGTGTGTGATCAGTATGTGTGATCATTGTGTGTGTGTGATCAGTGTGCGAGTGATCAGCACGCGTATGTGATCGCTGCGTGTGACCAGTGCATGTGTGTGATCAGTGTGTGTATGTGATCAGTGTGTGCGTGATCAGTGTGAGTGCGTGATTACTGTGTGTGTGAGCATGCGTGTGATCAGCGTGTGTGTATGATCCGTGTGTGTGTGTGATCAGTGTGTGTGATCATTGTGTGTGTGTGATCAGTGTGTTTGTGTGTGATCAGTGTACGTGTGATCAGTGTGTGTGTGATCAATGTGTGTCTGTTCAGCGTATGTGTGATCAGAGTGGGTGCGTGTGATCAGTATGTGTGAGAGATCAGTGTGTGTGTGTGATCAATGTGTGTGTGATCAGTGTGTGTGAGAGATCAGCATGTGTGTGTGATCAGTGTGTGAGAGATCAGTGTGTGTGAGATCAGTGTGTGTGTGTGATCAGTGTGTGTGTGATCAGTGCGTGTGTGTGATCAGTGTGTGTGAGATAAGCATGTGTGTGTGATAAGTGTGTGTTAGGGAGATCAGTGTGTGTGTGTGTGATCAGTGTGTGTGTGGTCAGTGTGTGAGAGATCAGTGTGTGTGAGATCAGCATGTGTGTGTGATCAGTGTGTGTGTGTGATCAGTGTGTGTGTGTGATCAGTGTGTGTGTGATCAGTGTGGGTGTGATCAGTGTGTGTGAGATCAGCGTGTGTGTGATCAGTGTGTGTGTGTGATCAGTGTGTGTGTGATCAGTGTGGGTGTGATCAGTGTGTGTGAGATCAGCGTGTGTGTGATCAGTGTGTGTGTGATCAGTGTGTGTGAGATCAGTGTGTGTGATCAGTGTGTGTGTGTGATCAGTGTGAGTGTGTGTGATCTCTGTGTGTGTGTGATCTGTGAGCATGTGTGATCAGTGTGTGTGTGTGTGATCAATGAGTTGAGATCAGTGTATGTGAGAGATCAGTGTGTGTGTGTGTGTGATCAGTGTGTGTGTGTGATCAGTGTGTGGGTGATCAGTGTACGTGACAGATCAGTGTGTGTGTAATCAGTGTGCGGTGTGATCAGTGTGTGTGTGAGATCAGTGTGAGTGTGATCAATGTGAGTGTGATCAGTGTGTGTGTGATCAGTGTGTGTGGGTGATCAGTGTGCGTGTGCGTGATCAGTGTGTGTGTGAGATCAGTGTGTGTGTGTGATCAGTGTGTGTATGAGATCAGTGTGTGTGAGATCAGTGTGAGTGTGTGATCTGTGTGTGTGTGATCAGTGTGTGAGACATCAGTGTGTGTGAGATCAGTGTGTGATCAGTGTGTGAGTGATCAGTGTGCGTGAGAGATCAGTGTGTGTGAGATCAGTGTGTGTGTGAGATCAGTGTGTGTGAGAGATCAGTGTGTGTGTGATCAGTGTGTGCGTGTAATCAGTGTGTGTGAGAGATCAGTGTGTGTGAGAGATCAGTGTGTGTGTGAGATCAGTGTGTGTGTGTGTGATCAGTGTGTGTGATCAGTACGTGTGTGTGATCAGTGTGTGTGTGTGATCATTGTGTGTGTGTGATCGCTGTGTGTGATCAGTGTGTGTGTGATCATTGTGTGTGTGTGATCAGTGTGTGTTTGTGTGATCAGTGTACATGTAATCAGTGTGTGTGTGATCAGTGTGTGTGTGATCAGTGTGTGTGTGTGACCAGTGTGTGTGTGTGATCAGTGTGTGTGATCATTGTGTGTGTGTGTGATCAGTGTACATGAAAGCAGTGTGTGTGTGATCAGTGTGTGTGTGATCAGTGTGTGTGTGTGTGATCAGTGTGTGTGTGTGATCAGTGTGTGTGATCATTGTGTGTGTGTGATCAGTGTACATGAAAGCAGTGTGTGTGAGATCAGTGTGTGTGTGTGATCAGTGTGTGTGTGTGATCAGTGTGTGTGTGATCAGTGTGCGTGTGATCTGTGTGCGTGTGAGATCAGTGTGTGTGTGAGATCAGTATGTGTGTGATCAGTGTGTGTGTGATCAGTGTGTGTGTGCAATCAGTGTGTGTGATCAGTATGTGTGTGTGATCATTGTGTGTGTGTGATCAGTGTGTGTGTGCAATCAGTGTGTGTGATCAGTATGTGTGTGTAATCAGTGTGTGTGTGTGATCAGTGTGTGTGTGTGATCAGTGTGTGTGTGATCAGTGTGCGTGTGATCTGTGTGCGTGTGAGATCAGTGTGTGTGGGTGATCAGTGTGTGTGTGATCAGCGTGCGTGTGATCAGTGTGTGTGTGATCTGTGTGTGTGTGTGTGATCAGCGTGTGTGTGAGATCAGTGTGTGGGTGATCAGTGTGTGGGTGTGTGATCAGTGTGTGTGTGAGATCAGTGTGTTTGTGAGATCAGTGTGTATGTGAGATCAGTGTGTGTGTGATCAGTGTGTGTGTGAGATCAGTGTGTTTGTGAGATCAGTGTGTGTGTGAGATCAGTGTGTATGTGAGATCAGTGTGTGTGTGATCAGTGTGTGGGTGATCAGTGTGTGTGTGTGTGATCAGCGTGTGTGTGAGATCAGTGTGTATGTGAGATCAGTGTGTGGGTGATCAGTGTGATTGTGTGATCAGTGGGTGTGTTTGATCAGTGTGAGTGTGTGATCAGTGTGTGTATGTAATTAGTGTGTGAGAGATCAGTGTGTGTGGGTGATCAGTGTGTGTGAGATCAGTGTGTGTGAGAGGTCAGTGTGTGTGTGAGATCAGTGTGTGTGTGTGATCAGTGTGTGTGTGCGTGACAGATCAGTGTGCGTGGCAGATCAGTGTGTGTGTGATCAGTGTGAGTGTGATCAGTGTGTGTGTGTGTGATCAGTGTGTGTGTGTGTGTGAGATCAGTGTGTGTGAGATCAGTGTGAGTGTGATCAGTGTGTGTGTGATCAGTGTATGTGTGTGTGAGATCAGTGTGTGTGATCAGTGTGTGTGTGTGATCAGTGTGTGTGTGATCAGTGTGTGTGTGATCAGCGTGCGTGTGATCAGTGTGTGTGTGATCAGTGTGTGTGATCAGTGTGTTGTGTGATCAGTGTGTGTGTGATCAGTGTGTGTGATCAGTGTGTGTGTGTGACCAGTGTGTGTGTGTGATCAGTGTGTGTGTGTGATCAGTGTACATGTAATCAGTGTGTGTGTGATCAGTGTGTGTGATCAGTGTGTGTGTGTGATCAGTGTGTGAGATCAGCATGTGTGTGTGATCAGTGTGTGTGTGTGATCAGTATGTGTGTGTGAGCAGTGTGTGTGTGTGATCAGTGTGTGTGTGTGTTAGATCAGTGTGTGTGATCAGCATGTGTGTGTGATCAGTGTGTGTGTGTGATCAGTGTGTGTGTGATCAGTGTGTGTGGGATCAGCGTGCATGTGATCAGTGTGTGTGTGATCAGTGTGTGTGTGATCAGTGTGTGTGATCAGTGTGTTGTATGATCAGTGCGTGTGTGATCAGTGTGTGTGTGATCAGTGTGTGTGTGCAATCAGTGTGTGTGATCAGTATGTGTGTGTCATCAGTGTGTTGTATGATCAGTGTGTGTGTGATCAGTGTGTGTGTGATCAGTGTGTGTGTGCAATCAGTGTGTGTGATCAGTATGTGTGTGTCATCAGTGTGTGTGTGAGATCAGTGTGTGTGTGAAATCAGTGTGTGTGTGATCAGTGTGTGTGTGTGTGATCAGTGTGTGTGATCAGTATGTGTGTGTGATCAGTGTGTGTGTGATCAGTGTGTGTGTGCAATCAGTGTGTGTGATCAGTATGTGTGTGTGATCAGTGTGTGTGTGATCAGTGTGTGTGTGCAATCAGTGTGTGTGTGATCAGTGTGTGTGTGATCAGAGTGTGTGTGCAATCAGTGTGTGTGATCAGTATGTGTGTGTGAGCAGTGTGTGTGTGTGATCAGTGTGTGTGTGTGAGATCAGTGTGAGTGTGATCAGTGTGTGTGATCAGTGTATGTGTGTGTGAGATCAGTGTGTGTGATCAGTGTGTGTGTGTGATCAGTGTGTGTGTGATCAGTGTGTGTGTGATCAGCGTGCGTGTGATTAGTGTGTGTGTGATCAGTGTGTGTGATCAGTGTGTTGTGTGATCAGTGTGTGTGTGATCAGTGTGTGTGCAATCAGTGTGTGTGCAATCAGTGTGTGTGATCAGTATGTGTGTGTGATCAGTGTGTGTGTGTGATCAGTGTGTGTGTGATCAGTGTGTGTGTGCAATCAGTGTGTGTGATCAGTATGTGTGTGATCAGTGTGTGTGTGCAATCAGTGTGTGTGATCAGTATGTGTGTGTGATCAGTGTGTGTGTGATCAGTGTGTGTGTGTGATCAGTGTGTGTGTGATCAGTATGTGTGTGTGAGCAGTGTGTGTGTGTGATCAGTGTGTGTGTGTGAGATCAGTGTGTGTGATCAGTGTGTGTGTGTGATCAGTGTGTGTGTGATCAGCGTGCGTGTGATCAGTGTGTGTGATCAGTGTGTGTGATCAGTGTGTTGTGTGATCAGTGTGTGTGTGATCAGTGTGTGTGTGATCAGTGTGTGTGCAATCAGTGTGTGTGATCAGTATGTGTGTGTGATCAGTGTGTGTGTGTGATCAGTGTATGTGTGCAATCAGTGTGTGTGATCAGTATGTGTGTGTGATCAGTGTACATGTAATCAGTGTGTGTGTGATCAGTGTGTGTGATCAGTGTGTGTATGTGACCAGTGTGTGTGTGTGATCAGTGTGTGAGATCAGCATGTGTGTGTGATCAGTGTGTGTGTGTGATCTGTGTGTGTGTGTGATCAGTGTGTGTGTGTGTGATCAGTGGGTGTGTGATCAGTGTGTGTGTGTGATCAGTGTGTGTGATCATTGTGTGTGTGTGTGATCAGTGTACATGAAAGCAGTGTGTGTGTGATCAGTGTGTGTGATCAGTGTGTGTGTGATCAGTGTGTGTGTGATCAGTGTGCGTGTGATCTGTGTGCGTGTGAGATCAGTGTGTGTGTGAGATCAGTGTGTGTGTGTGATCAGTGTGTGTGTGTGATCAGTGTGTGTGTGATCAGTGTGTGTGTGCAATCAGTGTGTGTGATCAGTATGTGTGTGTGATCATTGTGTGTGTGTGATCAGTGTGTGTGTGCAATCAGTGTGTGTGATCAGTATGTGTGTGTAATCAGTGTGTGTGTGTGATCAGTGTGTGTGTGAGATCAGTGTGTGTGTGAAATCAGTGTGTGTGTGATCAGTGTGTGTGTGTGTGATCAGTGTGTGTGATCAGTATGTGTGTGTGATCAGTGTGTGTGTGATCAGTGTGTGTGTGCAGTGTGTGTGATCAGTATGTGTGTGTGATCAGTGTGTGGGTGATCAGTGTGTGTGTGCAATCAGTGTGTGTGATCAGTATGTGTGTGTGATCAGTGTGTGTGTGTGATCAGTGTGTGTGTGATCAGTGTGTGTGTGATCAGAGTGTGTGTGCAATCAGTGTGTGTGATCAGTATGTGTGTGTGAGCAGTGTGTGTGTGTGATCAGTGTGTGTGTGTGAGATCAGTGTGAGTGTGATCAGTGTGTGTGATCAGTGTATGTGTGTGTGAGATCAGTGTGTGTGATCAGTGTGTGTGTGTGATCAGTGTGTGTGTGATCAGTGTGTGTGTGATCAGCGTGCGTGTGATTAGTGTGTGTGTGATCAGTGTGTGTGATCAGTGTGTTGTGTGATCAGTGTGTGTGTGATCAGTGTGTGTGCAATCAGTGTGTGTGCAATCAGTGTGTGTGATCAGTATGTGTGTGTGATCAGTGTGTGTGTGTGATCAGTGTGTGTGTGATCAGTGTGTGTGTGCAATCAGTGTGTGTGATCAGTATGTGTGTGCAATCAGTGTGTGTGATCAGTATGTGTGTGTAATCAGTGTGTGTGTGCGATCAGTGTGTGTGATCAGTATGTGTGTGTGATCAGTGTGTGTGTGATCAGTGTGTGTGTGTGATCAGTGTGTGTGTGATCAGTATGTGTGTGTGAGCAGTGTGTGTGTGTGATCAGTGTGTGTGTGTGAGATCAGTGTGTGTGATCAGTGTGTGTGTGTGATCAGTGTGTGTGTGATCAGCGTGCGTGTGATCAGTGTGTGTGATCAGTGTGTGTGATCAGTGTGTTGTGTGATCAGTGTGTGTGTGATCAGTGTGTGTGTGATCAGTGTGTGTGCAATCAGTGTGTGTGATCAGTATGTGTGTGTGATCAGTGTGTGTGTGTGATCAGTGTATGTGTGCAATCAGTGTGTGTGATCAGTATGTGTGTGTGATCAGTGTACATGTAATCAGTGTGTGTGTGATCAGTGTGTGTGATCAGTGTGTGTGTGTGACCAGTGTGTGTGTGTGATCAGTGTGTGAGATCAGCATGTGTGTGTGATCAGTGTGTGTGTGTGATCTGTGTGTGTGTGTGTGATCAGTGGGTGTGTGATCAGTGTGTGTGTGTGATCAGTGTGTGTGATCATTGTGTGTGTGTGTGATCAGTGTACATGAAAGCAGTGTGTGTGTGATCAGTGTGTGTGATCAGTGTGTGTGTGTGATCAGTGTGTGTGTGATCAGTGTGCGTGTGATCTGTGTGCGTGTGAGATCAGTGTGTGTGGGTGATCAGTGTGTGTGTGATCAGCGTGCGTGTGATCAGTGTGTGTGTGATCTGTGTGTGTGTGTGTGATCAGCGTGTGTGTGAGATCAGTGTGTGGGTGATCAGTGTGTGGGTGTGTGATCAGTGTGTGTGTGAGATCAGTGTGTGTGTGATCAGTGTGTGTGTGAGATCAGTGTGTATGTGAGATCAGTGTGTGTGTGATCAGTGTGTGTGTGAGATCAGTGTGTTTGTGAGATCAGTGTGTGTGTGAGATCAGTGTGTATGTGAGATCAGTGTGTGTGTGTGATCAGTGTGTGGGTGATCAGTGTGTGTGTGTGTGTGATCAGCGTGTGTGTGAGATCAGTGTGTATGTGAGATCAGTGTGTGGGTGATCAGTGTGATTGTGTGATCAGTGTGTGTGTTTGATCAGTGTGAGTGTGTGATCAGTGTGTGTATGTAATTAGTGTGTGAGAGATCAGTGTGTGTGAGATCAGTGTGTGTGGGTGATCAGTGTGTGTGAGATCAGTGTGTGTGAGAGGTCAGTGTGTGTGTGAGATCAGTGTGTGTGTGTGATCAGTGTGTGTGTGCGTGACAGATCAGTGTGCGTGGCAGATCAGTGTGTGTGTGATCAGTGTGAGTGTGATCAGTGTGTGTGTGTGTGATCAGTGTGTGTGTGTGTGTGAGATCAGTGTGTGTGAGATCAGTGTGAGTGTGATCAGTGTGTGTGTGATCAGTGTATGTGTGTGTGAGATCAGTGTGTGTGATCAGTGTGTGTGTGTGATCAGTGTGTGTGTGATCAGTGTGAGTGTGATCAGTGTGTGTGTGTGTGATCAGTGTGTGTGTGTGTGTGAGATCAGTGTGTGTGAGATCAGTGTGAGTGTGATCAGTGTGTGTGTGATCAGTATATGTGTGTGTGAGATCAGTGTGTGTGATCAGTGTGTGTGTGTGATCAGCGTGCGTGTGATCAGTGTGTGTGATCAGTGTGTGTGATCAGTGTGTTGTGTGATCAGTGTGTGTGTGATCAGTGTGTGTGTGATCAGTGTGTGTGCAATCAGTGTGTGTGATCAGTATGTGTGTGTGATCAGTGTGTGTGTGATCAGTGTGTGTGTGCAATCAGTGTGTGTGATCAGTATGTGTGTGTGATCAGTGTACATGTAATCAGTGTGTGTGTGATCAGTGTGTGTGATCAGTGTGTGTGTGTGGCCAGTGTGTGTGTGTGATCAGTGTGTGAGATCAGCATGTGTGTGTGATCAGTGTGTGTGTGTGATCAGTGTGTGTGTGTGTGTGATCAGTGGGTGTGTGTGTGTGATCAGTGGGTGTGTGATCAGTGTGTGTGTGTGATCAGTGTACATGAAAGCAGTGTGTGTGTGATCAGTGTGTGTGATCAGTGTGTGTGTGATCAGTGTGTGTGTGATCAGTGTGCGTGTGATCTGTGTGCGTGTGATCTGTGTGCGTGTGAGATCAGTGTGTGTGTGAGATCAGTGTGTGTGTGTGATCAGTATGTGTGTGCAATCAGTGTGTGTGATCAGTATGTGTGTGTAATCAGTGTGTGTGTGTGATCAGTGTGTGTGTGTGATCAGTGTGTGTGAGATCAGCATGTGTGTGTGATCAGTGTGTGTTTGTGACCAGTATGTGTGTGATCAGTGTGTGTGAGATCAGCATGTGAGTGAGATCAGCATGTGTGTGTGATCAATGTGTGTGAGAGATCAGTGTGTGTGTGATCAGTGTGTGTGTGATCAGTGTGTGTGTGATCAGTGTGTGTGTGAGATCAGCATGTGTGTGTGATCAGTGTGTGTTTGTGACCAGTATGTGTGTGATCAGTGTGTGTGAGATCAGCATGTGTGTGTGATCAGTGTGTGTGTGTGATCAGTGTGTGTTTGTGACCAGTATGTGTGTGATCAGTGTGTGTGAGATCAGCATGTGTGTGTGATCAGTGTGTGTGTGTGTGATCAGTGTGTGGGTGTGATCAGTGTGTGTGATCAGTGTGTGTGTGATCAGTGTGGGTGTGATCAGTGTGTGTGAGATCAGTGTGTGTGTGATCAGTGTGTGTGTGAGATCAGTGTGTGTGTGTGTGCAATCAGTGTGTGTGATCAGTATGTGTGTGTGATCAGTGTGTGTGATCAATGTGTGTGTGAGATCAGTGTGTGTGTGTGCAATGAGTGTGTGTGATCAGTATGTGTGTGTGATCAGTGTGTGTGTAATCAGTGTGTGTGTGAGATCAGTGTGTGTGTGTGCAATCAGTGTGTGTGATCAGTATGTGTGTGTGATCAGTGTGTGTGTGATCAATGTGTGTGTGAGATCAGTGTGTGTGATCAGTGTGTGTGTGATCAGTGTGAGTGTGTGAGATCAGTGTGTGTGTGTGTGATCAGTATGTGTGATCATTGTGTGTGTGTGATCAGTGTGCGAGTGATCAGCACGCGTATGTGATCGCTGCGTGTGACCAGTGCATGTGTGTGATCAGCGTGTGTGTATGATCCGTGTGTGTGTGTGATCAGTGTGTGTGATCATTGTGTGTGTGTGATCAGTGTGTTTGTGTGTGATCAGTGTACGTGTGATCAGTGTGTGTGTGTGATCAATGTGTGTCTGTTCAGCGTATGTGTGATCAGAGTGGGTGCGTGTGATCAGTATGTGTGAGAGATCAGTGTGTGTGTGTGATCAATGTGTGTGTGATCAGTGTGTGTGAGAGATCAGCATGTGTGTGTGATCAGTGTGTGTGTGATCAGTGTGCGTGTGATCTGTGTGCGTGTGAGATCAGTGTGTGTGGGTGATCAGTGTGTGTGTGATCAGCGTGCGTGTGATCAGTGTGTGTGTGATCTGTGTGTGTGTGTGTGATCAGCGTGTGTGTGAGATCAGTGTGTGGGTGATCAGTGTGTGGGTGTGTGATCAGTGTGTGTGTGAGATCAGTGTGTGTGTGATCAGTGTGTGTGTGAGATCAGTGTGTATGTGAGATCAGTGTGTGTGTGATCAGTGTGTGTGTGAGATCAGTGTGTTTGTGAGATCAGTGTGTGTGTGAGATCAGTGTGTATGTGAGATCAGTGTGTGTGTGTGATCAGTGTGTGGGTGATCAGTGTGTGTGTGTGTGTGATCAGCGTGTGTGTGAGATCAGTGTGTATGTGAGATCAGTGTGTGGGTGATCAGTGTGATTGTGTGATCAGTGTGTGTGTTTGATCAGTGTGAGTGTGTGATCAGTGTGTGTATGTAATTAGTGTGTGAGAGATCAGTGTGTGTGAGATCAGTGTGTGTGGGTGATCAGTGTGTGTGAGATCAGTGTGTGTGAGAGGTCAGTGTGTGTGTGAGATCAGTGTGTGTGTGTGATCAGTGTGTGTGTGCGTGACAGATCAGTGTGCGTGGCAGATCAGTGTGTGTGTGATCAGTGTGAGTGTGATCAGTGTGTGTGTGTGTGATCAGTGTGTGTGTGTGTGTGAGATCAGTGTGTGTGAGATCAGTGTGAGTGTGATCAGTGTGTGTGTGATCAGTGTATGTGTGTGTGAGATCAGTGTGTGTGATCAGTGTGTGTGTGTGATCAGTGTGTGTGTGATCAGTGTGAGTGTGATCAGTGTGTGTGTGTGTGATCAGTGTGTGTGTGTGTGTGAGATCAGTGTGTGTGAGATCAGTGTGAGTGTGATCAGTGTGTGTGTGATCAGTATATGTGTGTGTGAGATCAGTGTGTGTGATCAGTGTGTGTGTGTGATCAGCGTGCGTGTGATCAGTGTGTGTGATCAGTGTGTGTGATCAGTGTGTTGTGTGATCAGTGTGTGTGTGATCAGTGTGTGTGTGATCAGTGTGTGTGCAATCAGTGTGTGTGATCAGTATGTGTGTGTGATCAGTGTGTGTGTGATCAGTGTGTGTGTGCAATCAGTGTGTGTGATCAGTATGTGTGTGTGATCAGTGTACATGTAATCAGTGTGTGTGTGATCAGTGTGTGTGATCAGTGTGTGTGTGTGGCCAGTGTGTGTGTGTGATCAGTGTGTGAGATCAGCATGTGTGTGTGATCAGTGTGTGTGTGTGATCAGTGTGTGTGTGTGTGTGATCAGTGTGTGTGTGTGTGTGATCAGTGGGTGTGTGATCAGTGTGTGTGTGTGATCAGTGTACATGAAAGCAGTGTGTGTGTGATCAGTGTGTGTGATCAGTGTGTGTGTGATCAGTGTGTGTGTGATCAGTGTGCGTGTGATCTGTGTGCGTGTGATCTGTGTGCGTGTGAGATCAGTGTGTGTGTGAGATCAGTGTGTGTGTGTGATCAGTATGTGTGTGCAATCAGTGTGTGTGATCAGTATGTGTGTGTAATCAGTGTGTGTGTGTGATCAGTGTGTGTGTGTGATCAGTGTGTGTGAGATCAGCATGTGTGTGTGATCAGTGTGTGTTTGTGACCAGTATGTGTGTGATCAGTGTGTGTGAGATCAGCATGTGAGTGAGATCAGCATGTGTGTGTGATCAATGTGTGTGAGAGATCAGTGTGTGTGTGATCAGTGTGTGTGTGATCAGTGTGTGTGTGATCAGTGTGTGTGTGAGATCAGCATGTGTGTGTGATCAGTGTGTGTTTGTGACCAGTATGTGTGTGATCAGTGTGTGTGAGATCAGCATGTGTGTGTGATCAGTGTGTGTGTGTGATCAGTGTGTGTTTGTGACCAGTATGTGTGTGATCAGTGTGTGTGAGATCAGCATGTGTGTGTGATCAGTGTGTGTGTGTGTGATCAGTGTGTGGGTGTGATCAGTGTGTGTGATCAGTGTGTGTGTGATCAGTGTGGGTGTGATCAGTGTGTGTGAGATCAGTGTGTGTGTGATCAGTGTGTGTGTGAGATCAGTGTGTGTGTGTGTGCAATCAGTGTGTGTGATCAGTATGTGTGTGTGATCAGTGTGTGTGATCAATGTGTGTGTGAGATCAGTGTGTGTGTGTGCAATGAGTGTGTGTGATCAGTATGTGTGTGTGATCAGTGTGTGTGTAATCAGTGTGTGTGTGAGATCAGTGTGTGTGTGTGCAATCAGTGTGTGTGATCAGTATGTGTGTGTGATCAGTGTGTGTGTGATCAATGTGTGTGTGAGATCAGTGTGTGTGATCAGTGTGTGTGTGATCAGTGTGAGTGTGTGAGATCAGTGTGTGTGTGTGTGATCAGTATGTGTGATCATTGTGTGTGTGTGATCAGTGTGCGAGTGATCAGCACGCGTATGTGATCGCTGCGTGTGACCAGTGCATGTGTGTGATCAGCGTGTGTGTATGATCCGTGTGTGTGTGTGATCAGTGTGTGTGATCATTGTGTGTGTGTGATCAGTGTGTTTGTGTGTGATCAGTGTACGTGTGATCAGTGTGTGTGTGTGATCAATGTGTGTCTGTTCAGCGTATGTGTGATCAGAGTGGGTGCGTGTGATCAGTATGTGTGAGAGATCAGTGTGTGTGTGTGATCAATGTGTGTGTGATCAGTGTGTGTGAGAGATCAGCATGTGTGTGTGATCAGTGTGTGAGAGATCAGTGTGTGTGAGATCAGTGTGTGTGTGTGATCAGTGTGTGTGTGATCAGTGCGTGTGTGTGATCAGTGTGTGTGAGATAAGCATGTGTGTGTGATAAGTGTGTGTTAGGGAGATCAGTGTGTGTGTGTGTGATCAGTGTGTGTGTGGTCAGTGTGTGAGAGATCAGTGTGTGTGAGATCAGCATGTGTGTGTGATCAGTGTGTGTGTGTGATCAGTGTGTGTGTGTGATCAGTGTGTGTGTGATCAGTGTGGGTGTGATCAGTGTGTGTGAGATCAGCGTGTGTGTGATCAGTGTGTGTGTGTGATCAGTGTGTGTGTGATCAGTGTGGGTGTGATCAGTGTGTGTGAGATCAGCGTGTGTGTGATCAGTGTGTGTGTGATCAGTGTGTGTGAGATCAGTGTGTGTGATCAGTGTGTGTGTGTGATCAGTGTGAGTGTGTGTGATCTCTGTGTGTGTGTGATCTGTGAGCATGTGTGATCAGTGTGTGTGTGTGTGATCAATGAGTTGAGATCAGTGTGTGTGAGAGATCAGTGTGTGTGTGTGTGTGATCAGTGTGTGTGTGTGATCAGTGTGTGGGTGATCAGTGTACGTGACAGATCAGTGTGTGTGTAATCAGTGTGCGGTGTGATCAGTGTGTGTGTGAGATCAGTGTGAGTGTGATCAATGTGAGTGTGATCAGTGTGTGTGTGATCAGTGTGTGTGGGTGATCAGTGTGCGTGTGCGTGATCAGTGTGTGTGTGAGATCAGTGTGTGTGTGTGATCAGTGTGTGTATGAGATCAGTGTGTGTGAGATCAGTGTGAGTGTGTGATCTGTGTGTGTGTGATCAGTGTGTGAGACATCAGTGTGTGTGAGATCAGTGTGTGATCAGTGTGTGAGTGATCAGTGTGCGTGAGAGATCAGTGTGTGTGAGATCAGTGTGTGTGTGAGATCAGTGTGTGTGAGAGATCAGTGTGTGTGTGATCAGTGTGTGCGTGTAATCAGTGTGTGTGAGAGATCAGTGTGTGTGAGAGATCAGTGTGTGTGTGAGATCAGTGTGTGTGTGTGTGATCAGTGTGTGTGATCAGTACGTGTGTGTGATCAGTGTGTGTGTGTGATCATTGTGTGTGTGTGATCGCTGTGTGTAATCAGTGTGTGTGTGATCAATGTGTGTGTGATCAGCATGTGTGTGTGTGTGTGATCAGTGTGTGTGTGATCATTGTGTGTGTGTGATCAGTGTGTGTTTGTGTGATCAGTGTACATGTAATCAGTGTGTGTGTGATCAGTGTGTGTGTGATCAGTGTGTGTGTGTGACCAGTGTGTGTGTGTGATCAGTGTGTGTGATCATTGTGTGTGTGTGTGATCAGTGTACATGAAAGCAGTGTGTGTGTGATCAGTGTGTGTGTGATCAGTGTGTGTGTGTGTGATCAGTGTGTGTGTGTGATCAGTGTGTGTGATCATTGTGTGTGTGTGATCAGTGTACATGAAAGCAGTGTGTGTGAGATCAGTGTGTGTGTGTGATCAGTGTGTGTGTGTGATCAGTGTGTGTGTGATCAGTGTGCGTGTGATCTGTGTGCGTGTGAGATCAGTGTGTGTGTGAGATCAGTATGTGTGTGATCAGTGTGTGTGTGATCAGTGTGTGTGTGCAATCAGTGTGTGTGATCAGTATGTGTGTGTGATCATTGTGTGTGTGTGATCAGTGTGTGTGTGATCAGTGTGTGTGTGCAATCAGTGTGTGTGATCAGTATGTGTGTGTAATCAGTGTGTGTGTGTGATCAGTGTGTGTGTGTGATCAGTGTGTGTGTGATCAGTGTGCGTGTGATCTGTGTGCGTGTGAGATCAGTGTGTGTGGGTGATCAGTGTGTGTGTGATCAGCGTGCGTGTGATCAGTGTGTGTGTGATCTGTGTGTGTGTGTGTGATCAGCGTGTGTGTGAGATCAGTGTGTGGGTGATCAGTGTGTGGGTGTGTGATCAGTGTGTGTGTGAGATCAGTGTGTGTGTGATCAGTGTGTGTGTGAGATCAGTGTGTATGTGAGATCAGTGTGTGTGTGATCAGTGTGTGTGTGAGATCAGTGTGTTTGTGAGATCAGTGTGTGTGTGAGATCAGTGTGTATGTGAGATCAGTGTGTGTGTGATCAGTGTGTGGGTGATCAGTGTGTGTGTGTGTGATCAGCGTGTGTGTGAGATCAGTGTGTATGTGAGATCAGTGTGTGGGTGATCAGTGTGATTGTGTGATCAGTGGGTGTGTTTGATCAGTGTGAGTGTGTGATCAGTGTGTGTATGTAATTAGTGTGTGAGAGATCAGTGTGTGTGGGTGATCAGTGTGTGTGAGATCAGTGTGTGTGAGAGGTCAGTGTGTGTGTGAGATCAGTGTGTGTGTGTGATCAGTGTGTGTGTGCGTGACAGATCAGTGTGCGTGGCAGATCAGTGTGTGTGTGATCAGTGTGAGTGTGATCAGTGTGTGTGTGTGTGATCAGTGTGTGTGTGTGTGTGAGATCAGTGTGTGTGAGATCAGTGTGAGTGTGATCAGTGTGTGTGTGATCAGTGTATGTGTGTGTGAGATCAGTGTGTGTGATCAGTGTGTGTGTGTGATCAGTGTGTGTGTGATCAGTGTGTGTGTGATCAGCGTGCGTGTGATCAGTGTGTGTGTGATCAGTGTGTGTGATCAGTGTGTTGTGTGATCAGTGTGTGTGTGATCAGTGTGTGTGATCAGTGTGTGTGTGTGACCAGTGTGTGTGTGTGATCAGTGTGTGTGTGTGATCAGTGTACATGTAATCAGTGTGTGTGTGATCAGTGTGTGTGATCAGTGTGTGTGTGTGACCAGTGTGTGTGTGTGATCAGTGTGTGAGATCAGCATGTGTGTGTGATCAGTGTGTGTGTGTGATCTGTGTGTGTGTGTGATCAGTGTGTGTGTGTGTGATCAGTGGGTGTGTGATCAGTGTGTGTGTGTGATTAGTGTGTGTGATCATTGTGTGTGTGTGTGATCAGTGTACATGAAAGCAGTGTGTGTGTGATCAGTGTGTGTGATCAGTGTGTGTGAGATCAGTGTGTGTGTGAGATCAGTGTGTGTGTGTGATCAGTGTGTGTGTGATCAGTGTGTGTGTGATCAGTGTGTGTGTGCAATCAGTGTGTGTGATCAGTATGTGTGTGTGATCATTGTGTGTGTGTGATCAGTGTGTGTGTGCAATCAGTGTGTGTGATCAGTATGTGTGTGTAATCAGTGTGTGTGTGTGATCAGTGTGTGTGTGTGATCAGTGTGTGTGTGTGATCAGTGTGTGTGTGATCAGTGTGCGTGTGATCTGTGTGCGTGTGAGATCAGTGTGTGTGGGTGATCAGTGTGTGTGTGATCAGCGTGCGTGTGATCAGTGTGTGTGTGATCTGTGTGTGTGTGTGATCAGCGTGTGTGTGAGATCAGTGTGTGGGTGATCAGTGTGTGGGTGTGTGATCAGTGTGTGTGTGAGATCAGTGTGTGTGTGTGAGATCAGTGTGTGTGTGAGATCAGTGTGTTTGTGAGATCAGTGTGTGTGTGAGATCAGTGTGTATGTGAGATCAGTGTGTATGTGAGATCAGTGTGTGTGTGTGCAATGAGTGTGTGTGATCAGTATGTGTGTGTGATCAGTGTGTGTGTGATCAGTGTGTGTGTGAGATCAGTGTGTGTGTGTGCAATCAGTGTGTGTGATCAGTATGTGTGTGTGATCAGTGTGTGTGTGATCAATGTGTGTGTGAGATCAGTGTGTGTGATCAGTGTGTGTGAGATCAGTGTGTGTGGGTGATCAGTGTGTGTGAGATCAGTGTGTGTGTGAGAGGTCAGTGTGTGTGAGAGATCAGTGTGTGTGTGTGATCAGTGTGTGTGTGCGTGACAGATCAGTGTGCGTGGCAGATCAGTGTGTGTGTGATCAGTGTGAGTGTGATCAGTGTGTGTGTGTGATCAGTGTGTGTGTGTGTGAGATCAGTGTGTGTGTGATCAGTGTGAGTGTGATCAGGGTGCTTCTGTGTGAGATCAGTGTGTGTGTGTGTGATCAATGTGTGTGAGATCAGTGTGTGTGAGATCAGTGCGTGTGAGATCAGTGTTTATGATCAGTGTGAGTGTGATCAGTGTGTGTATGATCAGTGTATGTGTGTGTGAGATCAGTGTGTGTGTGTGATCAGTGTGTGTGTGATCAGTGTGTGAACAGTGTGTGTGTGATCAGTGTGTGTGTGCGTGACAGATCATTGTGCGTGACAGATCAGTGTGTGTGAGATCAGTGTGAGTATGATCAGTGTGTGTGTGAGATCAGTGTGAGTGTGATCTGTGTGTGTGTGAGTGATCAGTGTGTGTGTGAGATCAGGGTGTGTGGGTGATCAGTGTGCGTGTGTGTGAGATCAGTGTGTGTGTGTGATCAGTGTGTGTGTGATCAGAGTGTGTGTGCAATCAGTGTGTGTGATCAGTATGTGTGTGTGAGCAGTGTGTGTGTGTGATCAGTGTGTGTGTGTGTTAGATCAGTGTGTGTGATCAGCATGTGTGTGTGATCAGTGTGTGTGTGTGATCAGTGTGTGTGGGATCAGCGTGCATGTGATCAGTGTGTGTGTGATCAGTGTGTGTGTGATCAGTGTGTGTGATCAGTGTGTTGTATGATCAGTGTGTGTGTGATCAGTGTGTGTGTGATCAGTGTGTGTGTGCAATCAGTGTGTGTGATCAGTATGTGTGTGTCATCAGTGTGGGTGTGAGAGATCAGTGTGTGTGTGTGATCAGTGTGTGTGTGCGTGACAGATTAGTGTGCGTGGCAGATCAGTGTGTGTGTGATCAGTGTGAGTGTGATCAATGTGTGTGTGTGATCAGTGTGTGTGTGCGTGAGATCAGTGTGTGTGTGATCAGTGTGAGTGTGATCAGGGTGCTTGTGTGTGAGATCAGTGTGTGTGTGTGTGATCAATGTGTGTGAGATCAGTGTGTGTGAGATCAGTGCGTGTGAGATCAGTGTGTATGATCAGTGTGAGTGTGATCAGTGTGTGTATGATCAGTGTATGTGTGTGTGAGATCAGTGTGTGTGCGTGATCAGTGTGTATGTGATCAGTGTGTGAACAGTGTGTGTGTGATCAGTGTGTGTGTGCGTGACAGATCATTGTGCGTGACAGATCAGTGTGTGTGAGATCAGTGTGAGTATGATCAGTGTGTGTGTGATCAGTGTGTGTGTGATCAGTGTGTGTGATCAGTGTGTTGTGTGATCAGTGTGTGTGTGATCAGTGTGTGTGATCAGTGTGTGTGTGTGACCAGTGTGTGTGTGTGATCAGTGTGTGTGTGTGATCAGTGTACATGTAATCAGTGTGTGTGTGATCAGTGTGTGTGATCAGTGTGTGTGTGTGACCAGTGTGTGTGTGTGATCAGTGTGTGAGATCAGCATGTGTGTGTGATCAGTGTGTGTGTGTGATCTGTGTGTGTGTGTGATCAGTGTGTGTGTGTGTGATCAGTGGGTGTGTGATCAGTGTGTGTGTGTGATTAGTGTGTGTGATCATTGTGTGTGTGTGTGATCAGTGTACATGAAAGCAGTGTGTGTGTGATCAGTGTGTGTGATCAGTGTGTGTGTGATCAGTGTGTGTGTGATCAGTGTGCGTGTGATCTGTGTGCGTGTGAGATCAGTGTGTGTGTGAGATCAGTGTGTGTGTGTGATCAGTGTGTGTGTGATCAGTGTGTGTGTGATCAGTGTGTGTGTGCAATCAGTGTGTGTGATCAGTATGTGTGTGTGATCATTGTGTGTGTGTGATCAGTGTGTGTGTGCAATCAGTGTGTGTGATCAGTATGTGTGTGTAATCAGTGTGTGTGTGTGATCAGTGTGTGTGTGTGATCAGTGTGTGTGTGATCAGTGTGCGTGTGATCTGTGTGCGTGTGAGATCAGTGTGTGTGGGTGATCAGTGTGTGTGTGATCAGCGTGCGTGTGATCAGTGTGTGTGTGATCTGTGTGTGTGTGTGATCAGCGTGTGTGTGAGATCAGTGTGTGGGTGATCAGTGTGTGGGTGTGTGATCAGTGTGTGTGTGAGATCAGTGTGTGTGTGTGAGATCAGTGTGTGTGTGAGATCAGTGTGTTTGTGAGATCAGTGTGTGTGTGAGATCAGTGTGTATGTGAGATCAGTGTGTATGTGAGATCAGTGTGTGTGTGTGCAATGAGTGTGTGTGATCAGTATGTGTGTGTGATCAGTGTGTGTGTGATCAGTGTGTGTGTGAGATCAGTGTGTGTGTGTGCAATCAGTGTGTGTGATCAGTATGTGTGTGTGATCAGTGTGTGTGTGATCAATGTGTGTGTGAGATCAGTGTGTGTGATCAGTGTGTGTGAGATCAGTGTGTGTGGGTGATCAGTGTGTGTGAGATCAGTGTGTGTGAGAGGTCAGTGTGTGTGAGAGATCAGTGTGTGTGTGTGATCAGTGTGTGTGTGCGTGACAGATCAGTGTGCGTGGCAGATCAGTGTGTGTGTGATCAGTGTGAGTGTGATCAGTGTGTGTGTGTGATCAGTGTGTGTGTGTGTGAGATCAGTGTGTGTGTGATCAGTGTGAGTGTGATCAGGGTGCTTCTGTGTGAGATCAGTGTGTGTGTGTGTGATCAATGTGTGTGAGATCAGTGTGTGTGAGATCAGTGCGTGTGAGATCAGTGTTTATGATCAGTGTGAGTGTGATCAGTGTGTGTATGATCAGTGTATGTGTGTGTGAGATCAGTGTGTGTGTGTGATCAGTGTGTGTGTGATCAGTGTGTGAACAGTGTGTGTGTGATCAGTGTGTGTGTGCGTGACAGATCATTGTGCGTGACAGATCAGTGTGTGTGAGATCAGTGTGAGTATGATCAGTGTGTGTGTGAGATCAGTGTGAGTGTGATCTGTGTGTGTGTGAGTGATCAGTGTGTGTGTGAGATCAGGGTGTGTGGGTGATCAGTGTGCGTGTGTGTGAGATCAGTGTGTGTGTGTGATCAGTGTGTGTGTGATCAGAGTGTGTGTGCAATCAGTGTGTGTGATCAGTATGTGTGTGTGAGCAGTGTGTGTGTGTGATCAGTGTGTGTGTGTGTTAGATCAGTGTGTGTGATCAGCATGTGTGTGTGATCAGTGTGTGTGTGTGATCAGTGTGTGTGGGATCAGCGTGCATGTGATCAGTGTGTGTGTGATCAGTGTGTGTGTGATCAGTGTGTGTGATCAGTGTGTTGTATGATCAGTGTGTGTGTGATCAGTGTGTGTGTGATCAGTGTGTGTGTGCAATCAGTGTGTGTGATCAGTATGTGTGTGTCATCAGTGTGGGTGTGAGAGATCAGTGTGTGTGTGTGATCAGTGTGTGTGTGCGTGACAGATTAGTGTGCGTGGCAGATCAGTGTGTGTGTGATCAGTGTGAGTGTGATCAATGTGTGTGTGTGATCAGTGTGTGTGTGCGTGAGATCAGTGTGTGTGTGATCAGTGTGAGTGTGATCAGGGTGCTTGTGTGTGAGATCAGTGTGTGTGTGTGTGATCAATGTGTGTGAGATCAGTGTGTGTGAGATCAGTGCGTGTGAGATCAGTGTGTATGATCAGTGTGAGTGTGATCAGTGTGTGTATGATCAGTGTATGTGTGTGTGAGATCAGTGTGTGTGCGTGATCAGTGTGTATGTGATCAGTGTGTGAACAGTGTGTGTGTGATCAGTGTGTGTGTGCGTGACAGATCATTGTGCGTGACAGATCAGTGTGTGTGAGATCAGTGTGAGTATGATCAGTGTGTGTGTGATCAGTGTGAGTGTGATCTGTGTGTGTGTGAGTGATCAGTGTGTGTGTGAGATCAGGGTGTGTGGGTGATCAGTGTGCGTGTGTGTGAGATCAGTGTGTGTGTGTGATCAGTGTGTGTGTGATCAGAGTGTGTGTGCAATCAGTGTGTGTGATCAGTATGTGTGTGTGAGCAGTGTGTGTGTGTGATCAGTGTGTGTGTGTGTTAGATCAGTGTGTGTGATCAGCATGTGTGTGTGATCAGTGTGTGTGTGTGATCAGTGTGTGTGGGATCAGCGTGCATGTGATCAGTGTGTGTGTGATCAGTGTGTGTGTGATCAGTGTGTGTGATCAGTGTGTTGTATGATCAGTGTGTGTGTGATCAGTGTGTGTGTGATCAGTGTGTGTGTGCAATCAGTGTGTGTGATCAGTATGTGTGTGTCATCAGTGTGTGTGTGTGATCAGTGTGTGTGTGAGATCAGTGTGTGTGTGTGTGATCAGTGTGTGTGATCAGTATGTGTGTGTGATCAGTGTGTGTGATCAGTGTGTGTGTGCAATCAGTGTGTGTGATCAGTATGTGTGTGTGATCAGTGTGTGTGTGATCAGTGTGTGTGTGCAATCAGTGTGTGTGATCAGTATGTGTGTGTGATCAGTGTGTGTGTGTGATCAGTGTGTGTGTGTGATCAGTGTGTGTGTGATCAGAGTGTGTGTGCAATCAGTGTGTGTGATCAGTATGTGTGTGTGAGCAGTGTGTGTGTGTGATCAGTGTGTGTGTGTGAGATCAGTGTGTGTGAGATCAGTGTGAGTGTGATCAGTGTGTGTGATCAGTGTATGTGTGTGTGAGATCAGTGTGTGTGATCAGTGTGTGTGTGTGATCAGTGTGTTGTGTGATCAGTGTGTGTGTGATCAGCGTGTGTGTGATTAGTGTGTGTGTGATCAGTGTGTGTGATCAGTGTGTTGTGTGATCAGTGTGTGTGTGATCAGTGTGTGTGCAATCAGTGTGTGTGATCAGTATGTGTGTGTGATCAGTGTACATGTAATCAGTGTGTGTGTGATCAGTGTGTGTGATCAGTGTGTGTGTGTGACCAGTGTGTGTGTGTGATCAGTGTGTGTGTGTGATCAGTGTACATGTAATCAGTGTGTGTGTGATCAGTGTGTGTGTGTGACCAGTGTGTGTGTGTGATCAGTGTGTGAGATCAGCATGTGTGTGTGATCAGTGTGTGTGTGTGATCAGTATGTGTGTGTAAGCAGTGTGTGTGTGTGATCAGTGTGTGTGTGTGTTAGATCAGTGTGTGTGATCAGCATGTGTGTGTGATCAGTGTGTGTGTGATCAGTGTGTGTGTGATCAGTGTGTGTGGGATCAGCGTGCATGTGATCAGTGTGTGTGTGATCAGTGTGTGTGTGATCAGTGTGTGTGATCAGTGTGTTGTATGATCAGTGTGTGTGTGATCAGTGTGTGTGTGATCAGTGTGTGTGTGCAATCAGTGTGTGTGATCAGTATGTGTGTGTCATCAGTGTGTGTGTGTGATCAGTGTGTGTGTGAAATCAGTGTGTGTGTGATCAGTGTGTGTGTGTGTGATCAGTGTGTGTGATCAGTATGTGTGTGTGATCAGTGTGTGTGTGATCAGTGTGTGTGTGCAATCAGTGTGTGTGATCAGTATGTGTGTGTGATCAGTGTGTGTGTGTGATCAGTGTGTGTGTGTGATCAGTGTGTGTGTGATCAGAGTGTGTGTGCAATCAGTGTGTGTGATCAGTATATGTGTGTGAGCAGTGTGTGTGTGTGATCAGTGTGTGTGTGTGAGATCAGTGTGTGTGAGATCAGTGTGAGTGTGATCAGTGTGTGTGATCAGTGTATGTGTGTGTGAGATCAGTGTGTGTAATCAGTGTGTGTGTGTGATCAGTGTGTGTGTGATCAGTGTGTGTGTGATCAGCGTGCGTGTGATTAGTGTGTGTGTGATCAGTGTGTGTGATCAGTGTGTTGTGTGATCAGTGTGTGTGTGATCAGTGTGTGTGTGATCAGTGTGTGTGCAATCAGTGTGTGTGCAATCAGTGTGTGTGATCAGTATGTGTGTGTGATCAGTGTGTGTGTGCAATCAGTGTGTGTGATCAGTGTACATGTAATCAGTGTGTGTGTGATCAGTGTGTGTGATCAGTGTGTGTGTGTGACCAGTGTGTGTGTGTGATCAGTGTGTGAGATCAGCATGTGTGTGTGATCAGTGTGTGTGTGTGATCTGTGTGTGTGTGTGATCAGTGTGTGTGTGTGTGATCAGTGGGTGTGTGATCAGTGTGTGTGTGTGATCAGTGTGTGTGATCATTGTGTGTGTGTGTGATCAGTGTACATGAAAGCAGTGTGTGTGTGATCAGTGTGTGTGATCAGTGTGTGTGTGTGATCAGTGTGTGTGTGATCAGTGTGCGTGTGATCTGTGTGCGTGTGAGATCAGTGTGTGTGTGAGATCAGTGTGTGTGTGTGATCAGTGTGTGTGTGATCAGTGTGTGTGTGCAATCAGTGTGTGTGATCAGTATGTGTGTGTGATCATTGTGCGTGTGTGATCAGTGTGTGTGTGCAATCAGTGTGTGTGATCAGTATGTGTGTGTGATCAGTGTGTGTGTGTGATCAGTGTGTGTGTGTGATCAGTGTGTGTGTGATCAGTGTGCGTGTGATCTGTGTGCGTGTGAGATCAGTGTGTGTGGGTGATCAGTGTGTGTGTGATCAGCGTGCGTGTGATCAGTGTGTGTGTGATCTGTGTGTGTGTGTGATCAGCGTGTGTGTGAGATCAGTGTGTGGGTGATCAGTGTGTGGGTGTGTGATCAGTGTGTGTGTGAGATCAGTGTGTGTGTGATCAGTGTGTGTGTGAGATCAGTGTGTATGTGAGATCAGTGTGTGTGTGATCAGTGTGTGTGTGAGATCAGTGTGTTTGTGAGATCAGTGTGTGTGTGAGATCAGTGTGTATGTGAGATCAGTGTGTGTGTGTGATCAGTGTGTGGGTGATCAGTGTGTGTGTGTGTGTGATCAGCGTGTGTGTGAGATCAGTGTGTATGTGAGATCAGTGTGTGGGTGATCAGTGTGATTGTGTGATCAGTGTGTGTGTTTGATCAGTGTGAGTGTGTGATCAGTGTGTGTATGTAATTAGTATGTGAGAGATCAGTGTGTGTGAGATCAGTGTGTGTGGGTGATCAGTGTGTGTGAGATCAGTGTGTGTGAGAGGTCAGTGTGTGTGTGAGATCAGTGTGTGTGTGTGATCAGTGTGTGTGTGTGATCAGTGTGTGTGTGCATGACAGATCAGTGTGCGTGGCAGATCAGTGTGTGTGTGATCAGTGTGAGTGTGATCAGTGTGTGTGTGTGTGTGATCAGTGTGTGTGTGAGATCAGTGTGTGTGTGATCAGTGTGAGTGTGATCAGGGTGCTTGTGTGTGAGATCAGTGTGTGTGTGTGTGATCAATGTGTGTGAGATCAGTATGTGTGAGATCAGTGCGTGTGAGATCAGTGTGTATGATCAGTGTGAGTGTGATCAGTGTGTGTATGATCAGTGTATGTGTGTGTGAGATCAGTGTGTGTGTGTGTGATCAGTGTGTGTGTGATCAGTGTGTGAACAGTGTGTGTGTGATCAGTGTGTGTGTGCGTGACAGATCATTGTGCGTGACAGATCAGTGTGTGTGAGATCAGTGTGAGTATGATCAGTGTGTGTGTGATCAGTGTGAGTGTGATCTGTGTGTGTGTGAGTGATCAGTGTGTGTGTGAGATCAGGGTGTGTGGGTGATCAGTGTGCGTGTGTGTGAGATCAGTGTGTGTGTGTGATCAGTGTGTGTGAGATCGGTGTGTGTGAGATCAGTGTGTGTGAGATCAGTGCGTGTGAGATCAGTGTGTATGATCAGTGTGAGTGTGATCAGTGTGTGTATGATCAGTGTATGTGTGTGTGAGATCAGTGTGTGTGTGTGATCAGTGTGTGTGTGATCAGTGTGTGAACAGTGTGTGTGTGATCAGTGTGTGTGTGCGTGACAGATCATTGTGCGTGACAGATCAGTGTGTGTGAGATCAGTGTGAGTATGATCAGTGTGTGTGTGATCAGTGTGAGTGTGATCTGTGTGTGTGTGAGTGATCAGTGTGTGTGTGAGATCAGGGTGTGTGGGTGATCAGTGTGCGTGTGTGTGAGATCAGTGTGTGTGTGTGATCAGTGTGTGTGAGATCGGTGTGTGTGAGATCAGTGCGTGTGAGATCAGTGTGAGTGTGATCAGTGTGTGTGTGATCAGTGTATGTGTGTGTGAGATCAGTGTGTGTGTGATCAGTGTGTGTGGGTGATCAGTGTGTGTGTGATCAGTGTGTGTGTGATCAGCGTGCGTGTGATCAGTGTGTGTGTGATCAGTGTGTGTGTGATCAGTGTGTTGTATGATCAGTGTGTGTGTGATCAGTGTGTGTGTGATCAGTGTGTGTGTGCAATCAGTGTGTGTGATCAGTATGTGTGTGTCATCAGTGTGTGTGTGTGATCAGTGTGTGTGTGAAATCAGTGTGTGTGTGATCAGTGTGTGTGTGTGTGTGATCAGTGTGTGTGATCAGTATGTGTGTGTGATCAGTGTGTGTGTGTGATCAGTGTGTGTGTGTGATCAGTGTGTGTGTGATCAGTGTGTGTGCAATCAGTGTGTGTGATCAGTATGTGTGTGTGATCAGTGTGTGTGTGATCAGTGTGTGTGTGTGCAATCAGTGTGTGTGATCAGTATGTATGTGTGATCAGTGTGTGTGTGTGATCAGTGTGTGTGTGATCAGAGTGTGTGTGCAATCAGTGTGTGTGATCAGTATGTGTGTGTGAGCAGTGTGTGTGTGTGATCAGTGTGTGTGTGTGTGAGATCAGTGTGTGTGAGATCAGTGTGAGTGTGATCAGTGTGTGTGTGATCAGTGTATGTGTGTGTGAGATCAGTGTGTGTGATCAGTGTGTGTGTGTGATCAGTGTGTGTGTGATCAGTGTGTGTGTGATCAGCGTGCGTGTGATCAGTGTGTGTGTGATCAGTGTGTGTGATCAGTGTGTTGTGTAATCAGCATGTGTGTGTGATCAGTGTGTGTGTGATCAGTGTGTGTGCAATCAGTGTGTGTGATCAGTATGTGTCTGTGATCAGTGTGTGTGTGATCAGTGTGTGTGTGATCAGTGTGTGTGCGATCAGTATGTGTGTGTGATCAGTGTGTGTGTGTGTGATCAGTGTGTGTGTGCAATCAGTGTGTGTGATCAGTATGTGTGTGTGATCAGTGTACATGTAATCAGTGTGTGTGTGATCAGTGTGTGTGTGATCAGTGTGTGTGTGTGACCAGTGTGTGTGTGTGATCAGTGTGTGAGATCAGCATGTGTGTGTGATCAGTGTGTGTGTGTGATCAGTGTGTGTGTGTGATCAGTGTGTGTGTGTGTGATCAGTGTGTGTGTAATCAGTGTGTGTGTGTGATCAGTGTGTGTGATCATTGTGTGTGTGTGTGATCAGTGTACATGAAAGCAGTGTGTGTGTGATCAGTGTGTGTGTGTGATCAGTGTGTGTGTGATCAGTGTGTGTGTGATCAGTGTGCGTGTGATCTGTGTGCGTGTGAGATCAGTGTGTGTGTGAGATCAGTGTGTGTGTGAGATCAGTGTGTGTGTGTGATCAGTATGTGTGTGTGATCATTGTGTGTGTGTGATCAGTGTGTGTGTGATCAGTGTGTGTGTGCAATCAGTGTGTGTGATCAGTATGTGTGTGTGATCAGTGTGTGTGTGTGATCAGTGTGTGTGTGTGATCAGTGTGTGTGTGATCAGTGTGCGTGTGATCTGTGTGCGTGTGAGATCAGTGTGTGTGGGTGATCAGTGTGTGTGTGATCAGCGTGCGTGTGATCAGTGTGTGTGTGTGTGTGATCAGCGTGTGTTTGAGATCAGTGTGTGGGTGATCAGTGTGTGGGTGTGTGATCAGTGTGTGTGTGAGATCAGTGTGTGTGTGATCAGTGTGTGTGTGAGATCAGTGTGTATGTGAGATCAGTGTGTGTGTGATCAGTGTGTGTGTGAGATCAGTGTGTTTGTGAGATCAGTGTGTGTGTGAGATCAGTGTGTATGTGAGATCAGTGTGTGTGTGTGATCAGTGCGTGGGTGATCAGTGTGTGTGTGTGTGTGCTCAGCGTGTGTGTGAGATCAGTGTGTATGTGAGATCAGTGTGTGGGTGATCAGTGTGATTGTGTGATCAGTGTGTGTGTTTGATCAGTGTGAGTGTGTGATCAGTGTGTGTATGTAATTAGTGTGTGAGAGATCAGTGTGTGTGAGATCAGTGTGTTTGGGTGATCAGTGTGTGTGAGAGGTCAGTGTGTGTGTGAGATCAGTGTGTGTGTGTGATCAGTGTGTGTGTGCGTGACAGATCAGTGTGCGTGGCAGATCAGTGTGCGTGGCAGATCAGTGTGTGTGTGATCAGTGTGAGTGTGATCAGTGTGTGTGTGTGTGTGATCAGTGTGTGTGTGTGTGTGAGATCAGTGTGTGTGTGATCAGTGTGAGTGTGATCAGGGTGCTGGTGTGTGAGATCAGTGTGTGTGTGTGTGATCAATGTGTGTGAGATCAGTGTGTGTGAGATCAGTGCGTGTGAGATCAGTGTGTATGATCAGTGTGAGTGTGATCAGTGTGTGTATGATCAGTGTATGTGTGTGTGAGATCAGTGTGTGTGTGTGATCAGTGTGTATGTGATCAGTGTGTGATCAGTGTGTGTGTGATCAGTGTGTGTGTGCGTGACAGATCAGTGTGCGTGACAGATCAGTGTGTGTGAGATCAGTGTGAGTGTGATCAGTGTGTGTGTGATCAGTGTGAGTGTGATCTGTGTGTGTGTGAGTGATCAGTGTGTGTGTGAGATCAGGGTGTGTGGGTGATCAGTGTGCGTGTGTGTGATCAGTGTGTGTGAGATCGGTGTGTGTGAGATCAGTGCGTGTGAGATCAGTGTGAGTGTGATCAGTGTGTGTGTGATCAGTGTATGTGTGTGTGAGATCAGTGTGTGTGTGATCAGTGTGTGTATGTGATCAGTGTGTGTGTGATCAGTGTGTGTGTGATCAGCGTGCGTGTGATCAGTGTGTGTGTGAGATCAGTGTGTGTGTGATCAGTGTGTGTGTGATCAGTGTGTGTGTGAGATCAGTGTGTGTGATCAGTGTGTGTGAGAGGTCAGTGTGTGTGTGAGATCAGTGTGTGTGTGAGATCAGTGTGTATGTGCGTGACAGATCAGTGTGCGTGGCAGATCAGTGTGTGTGAGATCAGTGTGTGTGTGATCAGTGTGAGTGTGATCAGGGTGCTTGTGTGTGAGATCTGTGTGTATGTGTGATCAATGTGTGTGATCAGTGTGTGTGAGATCAGTGCATGTGAGATCAGTGTGTATATGTGATCAGTGTGTGTGTGATCAGTGTGTGTGTGATCAGTGTGTGTGTGATCAGCGTGCGTGTGATCAGTGTGTGTGTGAGATCAGTGTGTGTGTGTGTGATCAGTGTGTGTGTGATCAGTGTGTGTGTGTGTGAGATCAGTGTGTGTGTGATCAGTGTGTGTATGTGATCAGTGTGTGTGTGATCAGTGTGTGTGTGATCAGCGTGCGTGTGATCAGTGTGTGTGTGAGATCAGTGTGTGTGTGTGATCAGTGTGTGTGTGATCAGTGTGTGTGTGAGATCAGTGTGTGTGTGTGATCAGTGTGTGTGAGAGGTCAGTGTGTGTGTGAGATCAGTGTGTGTGTGTGATCAGTGTGTGTGTGCGTGACAGATCAGTGTGCGTGGCAGATCAGTGTGTGTGAGATCAGTGTGTGTGTGATCAGTGTGAGTGTGATCAGGGTGCTTGTGTGTGAGATCAGTGTGTGTGTGTGATCAATGTGTGTGAGATCAGTGTGTGTGAGATCAGTGTGTGTGAGATCAGTGCGTGTGAGATCAGTGTGTATGATCAGCGTGAGTGTGATCAGTGTGTGTATGATCAGTGTATGTGTGTGTGAGATCAGTGTGTGTGTGTGATCAGTGTGTGTGTGATCAGTGTGTGATCAGTGTGTGTGTGATCAGTGTATGTGTGTGTGTGATCAGTGTGTGTATGTGATCTGTGTGTGTGATCAGTGTGTGTGTGATCAGCGTGCGTGTGATCAGTGTGTGTGTGATCAGTGTGTGTGTGATCAGTGTGTGTGATCAGTGTGTTGTATGATCAGTGTGTGTGTGATCAGTGTGTGTGTGATCAGTGTGTGTGTGCAATCAGTGTGTGTGATCAGTATGTGTGTGTGAAATCAGTGTGTGTGTGATCAGTGTGTGTGTGTGTGATCAGTGTGTGTGATCAGTATGTGTGTGTGATCAGTGTGTGTGTGTGATCAGTGTGTGTGTGTGATCAGTGTATGTGTGTGATCAGTGTGTTGTATGATCAGTGTGTGTGTGATCAGTGTGTGTGTGATCAGTGTGTGTGTGCAATCAGTGTGTGTGATCAGTATGTGTGTGTGATCAGTGTGTGTGTGATCAGTGTGTGTGTGCAATCAGTGTGTGTGATCAATATGTGTGTGTGATCAGTGTGTGTGTGTGATCAGTGTGTGTGTGCAATCAGTGTGTGTGATCAGTATGTGTGTGTGATCAGTGTGTGTGTGATCAGAGTGTGTGTGCAATCAGTGTGTGTGATCAGTGTGTGTGTGTGAGATCAGTGTGTGTGAGATCAGTGTGAGTGTGATCAGTGTGTGTGTGATCAGTGTATGTGTGTGTGAGATCAGTGTGTGTGATCAGTGTGTGTGTGTGATCAGTGTGTGTGTGATCAGTGTGTGTGTGATCAGCGTGCGTGTGATCAGTGTGTGTGTGATCAGTGTGTGTGATCAGTGTGTTGTGTGATCTGTGTGTGTGATCATTGTGTGTGTGATCAGTGTGTGTGCAATCAGTGTGTGTGATCAGTATGTGTGTGTGATCAGTGTGTGTGTGTGATCAGTGTGTGTGTGCAATCAGTGTGTGTGATCAGTATGTGTGTGTGATCAGTGTGTGTGTGTGATCAGTGTGCGTGTGATCAGTGTGTTGTGTGATCAGTGTGTGTGTGATCAGTGTGTGTGTGATCAGTGTGTGTGCAATCAGTGTGTGTGATCAGTATGTGTGTGTGATCAGTGTGTGTGTGTGATCAGTGTGTGTGTGCAATCAGTGTGTGTGATCAGTATGTGTGTGATCAGTGTGTGTGTGTGATCAGTGTGTGTGTGATCAGTGTGTGTGTGCAATCAGTGTGTGTGATCAGTATGTGTGTGTGATCAGTGTGTGTGTGTGATCAGTGTGTGTGTGATCAGTGTATGTGTGTGTGAGATCAGTGTGTGTGTGATCAGTGTGTGTGTGTGATCAGCATGCGTGTGATCAGTGTGAGTGTGATCAGTGTGTGTGATCAGTGTGTTGTGTGATCAGTGTGTGTGTGATCAGTGTGTGTGTGATCAGTGTGTGTGTGCAATCAGTGTGTGTGATCAGTATGTGTGTGTGATCAGTGTGTGTGTGTGATCAGTGTGTGTGTGATCAGTGTGTGTGTGCAATCAGTGTGTGTGATCAGTATGTGTGTGTGATCATTGTGTGTGTGTGATCAGTGTGTGTGTGCAATCAGTGTGTGTGATCAGTATGTGTGTGTGATCTGTGTGTGTGTGTGATCAGTGTGTGTGTGTGATCAGTGTGTGTGTGATCAGTGTGCGTGTGATCTGTGTGCGTGTGAGATCAGTGTGTGTGTGAGATCAGTGTGTGTGTGAGATCAGTGTGTGGGTGATCAGTGTGTGTGTGATCAGCGTGCGTGTGATCAGTGTGTGTGTGATCTGTGTGTGTGTGTGATCAGCGTGTGTGTGAGATCAGTGTGTGGGTGATCAGTGTGTGGGTGTGATCAGTGTGTGTGTGATCAGCGTGCATGTGATCAGTGTGTGTGCGTGATCTGTGTGTGTGAGATCAGTGTGTGTGTGAGATCAGTGTGTGGGTGATCAGTGTGTGTGTGAGATCAGTGTGTGCGTGATCAGTGTGTGTGTGATCAGTGTGTGTGTGTGATCAGTGTGTGTGTGTGATCAGTGTGTGCGTGATCAGTGTGTGTGTGATCAGTGTGTGTGTGTGATCAGTGTGTGTGTGTGATCAGTGTGTGTGTGTGGGTGATCAGTGTGTGATCAGTGTGTGTGTGTGTGATCAGTGTGTGTGATGAGTGTGTGTGTGTGTTGAGTGTGTGTATGTGGGTGATCAGTGTTTGATCAGTGTGTGTGTGTGATCAGTGTGTGTGGATGATCAGCGTGTGTGTGTGTGATCAGCGTGTGTGGGTGTGATCAGCGTGCGTGGGTGTGATCAGTGTGTGTGGGTGTGATCAGTGTATGATCAGTGTGTGTGTGTGATCAGCGTGCGTGTGTGATCTGTGTTTTTGTGTGTGAGATCAGCGTGTGTGGGTGTGATCAGTGTGTGTGGGTGTGATCAGTGTGTGTGTGTGTGTGTGATCAGTGTATGATCAGAGTGTGTGTGTGTGTGTGTGATCAGCGTGTGTGTGTGATCAGTGTATGATTAGTGAGTGTGTGTGTGATCAGCATGTGTGGGTGATCCGTGTGTGTGTGTGATCAGTGTGTCGTACATGGGTCTAAGTGGATTCTGTTCCCTCACAATGTAGCACAATATTGATTTTGTTCCCATCTGGGCTGGTTGTATACCATACAGTGATGCCCAGGTATCTGTATACTCTGCCTAGTGGGTCACAGTGATCATAATCTAGCTGCTTGCTGGTCATGTATCTCTTCCATTCTCAGCTGTCTTTAACAAAGAATGTCCTGTGAATCTTTCATTCTCCCCACCGTGGGTATGGTGTGAATTTAATGAGTGATTATGATGCTGAGATTTGTAGCTAGTCTTGGTAGTCAGGTAGTGTTGTCATTGCTGAGCATTTGGGATGTACAGACAGCCACATCAATGATAGACCTTGCTGATTTGGTACACGTAGCTAACTGTGACAAATATGTTGTTGGCACTCGAAGTATGTCATTGATGTTGGCCCAATGCTCTGGTTTCATGCTAGCGTCCATCTCCTAGCAAGGTGTCAATGGCATGGTCCTTTCCTTTGCCCAGAACCCTGTCCGGAAGGCTTTACTTGGAATAGGAATTATTACCAACTTGAGCCTCTTTGCAAGAACCCCATTTGCCTCATTCCCCAGTAACACGTTCATCAGTAGACTCCTGGGCTTTCTTTCTGTATAACCTGAGCGGTAATCTATTAATCTGGAAGCTGACTTGAGCTGATTCTCAAACAATCTCAGAACATATCTGGATCAGTTTAATATCATCCTCAGAAAGACCTTTCGTAGTCGAGTGCAGGACATCTTTTCTTTTACTTGGTTTGCTGTCTGTCCCCTTAATTTTATGCCTTTTGCAATTGTGGTCTTATTAAAACATTTTCCTAAGTGTATATCTGTGCCTTTGTAAGATTATGGTTTCAGCCACTAGAGGTAATTTGCACCAAATAAGGATTGATAACATGACATCAACTTTAGCGCCAAATTGAAGGAAACAAAATGGTGCTCACAACCAACCACTGCACATAGGTAAACATCTCTAGTTCAGAAAATCACTTTCATGATTAAAACACAATTTTTTCAAGCAGGCAAGCTGTATAGTTAAACTGGGAGTATCCTTTGATTGTTCATCCTAGTTTTAATCCTGCAAGATGCCTTTTAGCTGCCAATGTTGCTTTTAAATCTATAAGACGTCTTTCAATTGCTGTATTATAATTTTTATGTCAGGAAGGAAGCTGTAACTTTCTTTTAGTTTCCTGTCACAGCACACAAAGCCTTGGTGGATCTTAAAGAAGGTAAATCTGCCTCCTAGCTATTTAAGTTGGGGATCTGAACTCATGTAAACTTATTGTGGTCAGACGTACAAATGTTTTTATTCTGTCTTATCTGTGGTGAGGATTGTTTTATAAATAGGCAACATGCTGCGACCACAACATGAGGTGGCGAGATAGCTTATTATCTGCAACTATCATGCTGGGCCACTTGTTATTTTATGCTATGATATTACTTGCATTTTGGAATGGTAAGGTCCTGTGGTGTGTTGCTGAACTAAGAGACCTTGGAGTGCAGGTTCACAGCTCCTTGAAAGTGGAGTCGCAGGTAGATAGGATAGTGAAGAAGGTGTTTGGTACACACACCTCTATTGTTCAGTGCACTGAGTATAGGGGTTAGGAGTACAGGATGTTAGTTCGGCCACTTCTGGAATATTGTGTTCAGTTCTGTTCTCCCTGCTCTCAGAAGGATGTTGTTAAACCTGAGAGAGTGCAGAAAAGATTTAAAAGGACGTTGTCAGGGTTGGAGGGTTTGAGCTACAGGGAGAGGCTGAACAGGCTGGGGCTGTTTTCCCTGGAGCGTTGGAAGCTGAGGGGTGACCTTATAGAGGTTTACAAAATCATGAGGGGCATGGATAGGATAAATAGATAAGATCCTTTCCCCGGAGTTGTGGAGTCCAAAACAAGAGGGCACAAGTTTAAGTTGAGAGGGAAAAGATTTAAAAGGGACCTAAGGAGCAACTTTTTCACGCAGAGGCTGGTGCGTGTATGGAATGAGCTGCCAGAGGAAGTGGTGGAGGCTGGTACAATTCCAACATTTAAAAGGCATCTGGATGGGTATATGAATAGGAAGGGTTTGGACGGATATGGGCCGAGTGCTGGCAAGTGGATCTAGATTAATTTAGGATATCTAGTCAGCATGGAAGAGTTGGAATGAAGGGTCTGTTTCCGAACTGTACATCTCTATGACTCTATGACTCTAAGACCTCATTCTGAGCTGTACCTCAGAACTGTAACTGCTGATCTGGGGCTGTGCTGCTGGTATTGTGGTCCTGTCACTGGATTAGTAATCAAGAACTCCCAGACTAAGACTCTGGGAATATAGGCTCAAATCCCATCATATCAGATGGTGAAGTTTCAAATTTATAAAAAGCGAACAGAATGGTGACCAACCACTATCCATCAGTGGGCCTTGGTTCCACTCCTGTCCATTTCTAAAGTGGGTAATAATGACATTGAACAGGCTGATTATGAAGTACAAAAAACCTAGCTGGTTCACTAATGTCCTTTAGGGAAGGAAATCTGTCATCCTTGTGCAGTCTGGCCTACATTTGACTCCAGACCCATAGCAATGTGGTTGACCTTTAACTGGCCTCTGGGCAATAATTTCTGAGCTCGCTAATGACACCCACATCCCATGATTGAATTTTTCTTTTTTAATTAAAACTGTGATTCTAGTTTTATGGTGCCTTTCACATCTACCTGAGGTCATAAAAAAGGAGAGCGTCAGCCTAGAATAGGTACTTTGTGTTTCTGAGTGGGATTTCATCTCAATATCTTCACCTGAGAAATAAGCATACTAACCACATCAATGAGAGCTCTCTCTGAGCAAGATCCTCACCGAAGGCATAATGACCTTAATAAGTTATTGAGAATTCCACACAGGGTCCCAAATTGTAGGGGACTGTCCCTAATTTTCATTATTCTTTCATCGGACACAATTTGTCCTGCATTTTCTAAGACTGTTCATTAGGAAATCCTAGGAATTTCCAGGATATGTCTTTAAGAAATTATTTAGAGCAGGTGTGCATTGATGTCAACATTTACTGCCCATCCCTAGTTGCCCCTTGAGAAGGTAGGGGTGAGCAGCTTTCTTTAATCGCTGCAAACCATGTGCTGTAGCTGGACCCACAATGTCCTTAGGGAGGGAATTCCAGGGCTTTGACCCAACGACACTGAAGGAATGTAAGAACCAGCAGCAGCAGGAGGCCATTCAGCCCTTTGAGCCTGCTCCACTATTTAATATGATCAATGCTGACATCAACTCAGCCTCAACTCCACGTTCTTGCCTGCCCTGCCAAAACACTCCAATTCCGTTATGAATTAGAAACCTCTCTACCTTCTCCTTAAATTCACTCAATGTCCTGCACTCACCACACTCTGAGAGAGTGAATTCCACAGATTCCAGCAGATTGAGAGAGGTCATTCCTTCTCACCTCTGTTTTAAATCTGTTTCACCTCATCCTCAAACAATGACTTCTGATTTTGGAACAACAACGTATTTCCAAGGCAGGATGGTGAGTGGCTTGGAAAGGAACTTGCAGGGGGTGTACTTATGAGGAGAGGGTGAGTAGGTTGAGCCTGGACTCTTTGGAGTTTAGAAGGATGAGAGGTGACCTTATTGAAACATATAAGGTTCTTAGGGGACTTGACAGGGGAGATATAGGAAGGCAGGCTCTCCTTGTGGGAGATCCTCGGATCGGGGGGGTTTCATCTTGGAATAAGCAGGTGCACATTTAATTTGGAGATGAGGAGGAATTTCTTCTCTCAGGCGGGAGTGAATCTGTGGAATTCTTTACCACAGAGGGCTGTCGAGGCTGGGGCATTGAGTATAGTCAGGGCTGAGAAAGACAGATTTTTTAATCAGGAAGGGGAATCGAGGGTGATGGGGAAAAGGCAGGAAAGTGGAGTTAAGGATTATCAGATCAGTCATAATCTCATTGAATGGCACAGCAGACTCGACGGGCTGAATGGCCTACTTCTGCTCCCACACCTTATGTCGAGTCAGAACCATAGAATCCCTATAGTGTGGGAACAGGCCATTCGACCCAACGAGTCTACACCCTCTGAAGAGTATCCAACCCAGACCTATCCCTATACATTTACCCCTGACTAACACACCTAACCCACAAATCCCAGAACTCTATGGGCAATTCACCCAACCTACACATCATTGAACTGTAGGAGGAAACCCACACAGACACGGTGAGAATGTGTAAACTCCACACAGACAGTCACCCGAGGCTGGGACCACACCTGGGTCCCTGGCGCTGTGAGGCAGCAGTGCTAACCACTGAGCCACCGTGCTGCCCAATGTTACGTGTTGTAGTTTTCCGAGCTCTGACCTGCTCTTGTAGCCACTGTTTGGGTGCTGAATCCAGTTGAGTTTCTGGTGAATGGTAACCCTAATGGTATTGATAGTGGGGGATTCAGTGAGGGTAACACCATTGAATGTCCATGGGGTTGATTTTTAGATTCTCTCTTGTTCAAGATGGTCATTGCCTGGCACTGTGAATCGAACAGCACTGAGAGTGAGTGAGCTGGCTAGCAGAGGGAAAATAACCCTGTAACACAATTGAAAAAACATTATAGCGTTTAATTAACACCCCTATGCCATGAGGTGAACACACACATACACTGACATATGCAGTCTCTCTCTCACACACTAACACACATACACTCACACTCACATACTCTCACACAGACTCACACACACTCTCTCACACAGACTCACACACACTTTCTCTCTCATAGATTCACACACACCCACACACTCTCACACATGCACACACACTCTTTCTAGCAGACACACACTCTTTCTCCATATGGATCTTGCACGTAGCAACAAACTCGAACTCTTTGGCCAACTGTCTGTTACCATCTGTCCTTTTGCAATCACCATCATAACACTGCCCATACACCACCCTCCTCCCAGCACCCAGCCTGAGGTCAATACATTCCATACTTTGTTTCTGCTGATTGCAGTTGAAATAACCTCACAAAGGCTGCTAGCCCAGCCACAAGGGAGGCAGTGGCCTAGTGGTGTTATCACTGGAGACCCAGGTCATGTTCTGGGGACCTGGGTTCAAATCCTGCTGTGGCAGATGGTGGAATTTGAATTCAATGAAAATCTGACAGTAGGGTCTAACGATGACCACGAATCTATTGTTGATTGAACGGCAGAACAGATTTGAGGGGCTGAATGGCATGTTCCTGAGATGCTCTTGCAGAGATTCCGACAGATGTGACAGTTGAATGGCCTACTCCTGTGGTGCAACTGATTCCTCCAGCCCCAAACATTTTGAAGAAAGCGACATTCCTATAGCCCTCTGTGTGGCCAATTTGTCTCAGTCTGTGCTGTCCGAGTGAATCTTTACAGTAAACACTTTGTGAAACATCACGAGGAAACCAAGTAAGAATTAGGCAAATAACTGGATTATCAATAAGCCCCTTTTCTAGTGAAGCAACAAAGGAACATGCTCACTGGACTACTGTCAAAAAAAGTCTCAGTTCAACAAAATAGGAGCAGCCAATCTGTAATTTAATCTCTGATGATTAATCCACAATGTTATTCACTCAACAGTCAAGACAAATTAAATTAAATTCACCAACATGTTACAAATGGCGAATGCAAATGTGTTATTTAATTTGAGAGAGTTTTTTTGCTTTCCAATAGAAGGTTAGTCACTCTAAATTATTTTTTCTCGTGGTTGCAATATTGCATTGTAAATCCACCTGGGGGAGCCAACATCCAGGAAGTCATGTCGCCTCACCTCAGTAGAAACATCGAGTGAAATCACTACTCATAACATCTGAGGGAAACTATGGGATTCCAGTGCCCTGGAACATCAGAGGAATGGTGAGACCATTCAGCCCCTTGAGCTTGTTCTATCATTCAACTAGAAAATGGTTGCTGAGCATCCAAACTCCATCAAGTTGCCATGCTCCAATATCCTTTCATAGTTCAGCCAAACTCTCAGAGATTCAAGATGATTATCTGTTTAGTGTTCTTATTCATTCACGGGATATGGGTGTCACTGGCTTGGCATTTATTGCTCATCCCTCATGGGGCAGCCTTTCATCTGACTGACTTGTCAGGCCAATTTATGTGTCAATCACTTAGCTGTGGGGTTTGGAGTCAGTTGTAGGCCAGACCAGGTAAGGATTACATATTTCCTTCCCTGAAGATTGGGTTTTTACAACAATCAGCAGTAGCTACATGGTCACCATTAGACAAGTTCCTTATAAATTCCAATGCTTTTTTAATTGGATATAATTGCACCATCTGCCAGAGTGGATCTCAAACCAATGATCCCAGAACATTAGCTCAGGATTAATAGTCCAGTGACATTACCACTCCACCCACTACCTCCTCCTTCAATTAAATTAGTGTTCATTGTTTATTTTTGTGGGTGTGAGCTTCACACCTTGCCACATGGAGGAATGTTTCCTAACCTAACTCCTGAATGGCTGGTTTCACATTTTGACATTGAGTTCCCATATCTGAGTCTCTTCTATAGAGTCGACACTGTTTCTGTCTATCCAGCCCAGCAGTCTGTTTAATCTATGATGGGATGTGGCCCTCACAGGCAAGGCCACCATTTGTTGCTCAGCCTTAATTACCCCTCGCACTGAGTGTCTCATTGAGAGGCCAGCCATGTTGCTGTGGGTCTGGAGTCACATGTGGGCCAGACTGGATAAAGACAGATCAGGGAGTGTGCCTACATATGATGAGGGCAATTAAGGATGGACAACAAACACCAGCCCAACCAGTGGTACATCCCATGAATGCATAAATAAAAGACCCAGCACAATGGGATTGACAGTTAAATGCCTTCTGAAACAGCTCAGTGCAAGAACAAGGTGGGATGGGTAGCAAATGCCAATGATACCCAAATTCCATGCAAAAACTCTTTGGGAATCTATGTACTCTTCCTGAGATGTGGGTGCTCAGAACGGAACATAGTGCCATATTTGGAGATTTAATTAGAGCCATAAACAAGTGAAACATCAATTCTGAAGAAGAATCACTCGGCCTGAAGTGTTGACTCTGCTTTCTCCCACCACAGATCCTGCCAGACCTGCTGAGTTTCTCCAACACTTGTTGTTTATGTCAATCCCATAGAGATCAAAACCAGCATTCCCTTAGACTTTTTTCAGGCATAGCAGACAAAAGGACAACTATGAGAATGGGAGCGGGATTGAGGGTCAATAAGTGTGGTGCTGGAAAAGCACAGCTAGTCAGACGGCATCTGAGGAGAAGGAGAGTCAACGTTATGGGCATAAGCTCTTGATTGAGGGTGTTGTACTTAACTTTAGCACAGGTTTGAATTGGTCGGTGCAATGTTGTGGGTATTACAGAGACAGAGCAAGGGGATCAGGGCTGGGAGCTAAATATCCAAGGATACATGATCTATTGAAAGGACAAGCAGCTGGGCAGAGGGACAGAGTTGCCTTGTCAGTAAGACATGAAATGGAATCGATAGTAAAAAGTGATATAGGGTCAGAAGGTGTGGAATCTGTGTGGGTAGAGTTGAGGAACCACAAAGGGATAAAAGACCCTGATGGGAGTTGTGTTCAGGCCTCCTAGCAGTAGTCAGGATATGAGGCAGAAAATAAATCAGAGGATAGAAAAGAATTGAAAGAAAGATGCTATTACAATAATCATTGGGGACTTCAAAATGAGGTGGACTGGGAAAATCAGGTTGGAGACAGATCTCCAGAAAAGGAATTCATGAAATGTCCAGAGATGTTGTTTTGGAGCAAGCAATTCTGGATTTGGAGATGTGTAATGTAATGTATGGGTAAAGCTAAAATAACCCCTCACAGGCAGTGATCATAACAAGTTAGAATTCACCCTGCAGTTTGAGAGAGAGAGAGGACGTAATCAGACATAATGGTATTACAGTTGAGTAAAGGTAACTACAAAGTCTTAGGGAGTATCAGGCCAGAGTTGATGGGAAGAGGAGCCTCTCAGGGAAGATGGTGGAGCAGCAATGGCAGAAGTTTCTGAGGTAATTCATCCCAAGGAAGACAAAACCTACTCAAGGGGAGGATGAGGCAGCCATGGCTGACAAGGAAGTCAGGGCCATCATAAAAGGAAAAGGAAAAGCATACAATGTGGATAAGACAATTGAGAAGCCAGACGTTTAGGAAGTTTTTAAAAACCAGCACAGGATAAGTAAATAAAAAAAGGGGGGAAAAGATGAAATATGAGGGTAAGATAGCTAGTAACATAAAAGATTATTGGAAGAGCTTCTTTTGGATATATGAAAGTAAGAGGCAAGAGTGGACATTGGATCATTGGAAAATGAGGCTGGAGAAGTAGTAATGGGGAACAAAGAAATGGCGGAGGAGCTGAACAGGTACTTTGCATCAGTTTTCACAATGGAAGACACCAGCAGCATAGCAGAACTTCAAGAGAGTCAGGGGACAGAGGTGAGTGTGGTGGCCAGTCACTAAGCAGAAGCTGCTGGGGAAGCTGGAAGGTCTGATGGTGGATAAATTGCAAGGACCAGATTGACTCCACCCCGGAGTTCTGAATGCAATAGCTGAGGAGTTTGTGGAGGTAATGATGGTGATCTTTTGGGAATCAAAAGAGTCAGGGAGGGCCCCCAAAGGACTGGAAAATGTTTCATGTAATACCCCTGTTTAAGAAGGGAGAGAGGCAGAATACAGGAAACTGTGAGTTGGTTATCCTGACTTTGGATATTTGTAAGATTTTAGAATCCATTATTAAGAATGCAATAGCAGAGTACTTGGAAGTGCATGGTAAAATAGGGCTGAGCCATCACAGCTTCATCAAGGAGAGTCATGTCTGAGGAGGTAATGAGCAGGTTAGACAAAGGAGAGACAGTGGTTGTGATCTATTTGGATTTCTAGAAGGCCTTTGACAAGATGCCACGTAGAGGCTGCTAAACAAGATTAGAGCCCATGGTGTTAACGGCGAGGTTATAGTCATGGCATCAGGGAGTCATACAGCATGGAAACAGACCGTTTGGTCGAGCTTGTCCATGCCAACCAGACACCACAATCTGATCTAATCCCATTTGCCAGCATTTGGCCAATATCCCTCTAAACTCTTCCTATTTACGTACCCATTCAGATGCGTTTTAAATGTTGTAATTGTATCCACCTTCACCACTTCCTCTGGCAGCTCGTTCCATACACGCACCACCCTCTGTGTGAAAATGTTATCCCTCAGGGCCTTTTTTAAATATTTCCCCATTCACCTTAAACCTATGCCCTCTAGTTTTGACTCTCCTCTCCTGGGCAAAAGGGTATTTGGCTATTCACCCTACCCATGCCCCTCATGATTTTATACTGCCTTATACTCCTGTAGGGATTCACTCAACCTTTTTCTTTTTCTTGACCAGAGGCTCAATTTCTCCAGTCATCCAGCATTCCCTACACCTACCAGCCTTGCCCTTCACCCTAACAGGAACGTATTGTCTCTGAACACTCATTATCTTATTTTTAAAAGGCCTCCCACTTCCCAACTGTCCCTTTACCTATGAATAGCCTCCCCCAAGCAACGTTTGAAAGTTCCTGTCTAATACCATCAAAATTGGTTCTTACTCCAATTTAGAACTCGAACTTTTTGATCAGGACTATACTTTTCCATAACTATTTTAAAATTAACATAACTATGATCATTTACACGAACAAATTGAAGTTCTGAAGAGGAGTCACTGGACCCGGAATGTTAGCTCTGATTTCTCTGTACTGATGCTGCCAGACCTACTGAGCCTTTCCAGCAAATTTCTGTTTATATTTTTATTTCTGTTTTCCAGCATCTACAGTTCTTTCGGTTTTCCGTAAGTTTTAAGTTACTGAGGGCAAGAGCAACCCCCATCGGTCAGGGCATAGAGTATAAACTGGAGGAAGGTTAGCTTTGACAATATCACACAGGAACTGGAGAAGGCACACTGGGGGCGGCTGTTTGAGGGTAAAATCACATCTGACATGTGCGGATCTTTAAAAGGCACGTTGGTTAGAGTTCAGGACAAGCACGTTCCTTGAAAATGAAGGATTAGATTAGATTACTTACAATGTGGAAACAGGCCCTTCGGCCCAACAAGTCCACACTGACCCGCCGAAGCGCAACCCACCCATACCCCTACATGTACCCCTTACTTAACACTATGGGCAATTTAGCATGGCCAATTCACCTGACCTGCACATCTTTGGACTGTGGGAGGAAACCGGAGCACCCGGAGGAAACCCACACAGACACGGGGAGAATGTGCAAACTCCACACAGTCAGTCGCCTGAGGCGGGAATTGAACCCGGATCTCTGGCGCTGTGAGGCAGCAGTGCTAACCACTGTGCCACCGTGCTTCCCATTGTGCCACCGTGATAAGGATGGCAAGATTCTAAAATCTTGGATGACAAGAGCAATTGACAGCTTAGTCAAAAAGAAAAAGGCAAAATATGCAATCTTTAGGAAACTGAAGATACACAGAGCCCTAGAATGTAAGGAAAATGGGAAATAACTCAAGTAAGAAGTTTTAAAAAAGTGCCATGAAATGTCTTTGCCAAAAAGGATTGAGGAAAATCCCAAGTCCAGAGAGAGGTATGTTGATACCATCAGGTCATCAGGACTTGTCTATCTGTCAGTATAAAAAAGATTTTGGGTGTTTTGAAAGCACTAAGATAGACAAGTCCTGATGACCTGATGGTATCTATCTTAGAATGCTGAGGGAAGGAAGTGAGAAAATTGCTTGGGCCTGGTACAAAACCTCTGTATCTTCTTTAGTCATAGGAGAGGTCCCAGAGGTTTGTGCAATAGCCAATATTGTTCCTTTATTTAAGAAGAGCAATAGGAATAATCCAGGAAATTACAGGCCTTATGTCAGTGGCAGGGATCTGGACTACAGAAGAGACCTCACCAATGTCCTATACAATCTCAATATGGCTTCGCAATTCTAATGCTCAAAGGACTGAGGAACAAAAGCAAGTATGCTAAACGCCTTTTTAATTACCCTATCTATATGTGATGCAAACTTCAAAGAATTCTGTACATAAATCTCCAGGTCCCTTTGCTCTACAACATGACCGATAGCCTTACCATTAATTGTATAAGTCTTAATCCGTTTGTTGTACCAATATGCAATAACTCACATTTATTCAGATTGAACTCCATCTGCCATTTTTCAGCCCGTTTACCTGATTGATCAAGGTCCCTTTGTAATCTTAGAAAACCTTCTTCACTGTCTACTATGCCACCATTTTTTAGTGGTAACATCACTGAACTACTAACATAGAGGCCTATATTTAATGCACTGGAGACATGGGTTCAAATCCCATTCTGTCCACTAGTGGAATTTGAATTCAATAAATAAACCAGAAATCTGGGCAGCAAGGTGGATCAGTGGTTGACACTGCTGCCTCACAGTGCCAGGGACCCTTAGGCCAGTCTGTGTGGAGTTTGCATATTCTCACCATATCTGCGTGGGTTTCCTCTGGATGCTCCAGTTTCCTCCCACTATCCAAAGATGTGCAGGTTAGGTCAATTGGCCATGGGAAATTGCCCATAGTGTTCAGGGATGTGTGGGTTAGGTGCATTAGTCAGGGTAAACATAGAGGAATAGGGCATGGGAAGGGGTCTGGGTGGGATACTCTTCAGAGGGTCGGTGTGGACTAGTTGGGCCAAATGGCCTGTTACACACTGTAGGGATTCTATGATAAAACTAATCTCAGTAAATGGTTACCATCATCAATTGTCATTTAAAAATAATTCCCTAATGTCCTTCAGGGAAGGAGATCTGCTGTCCTTGTTTGGTCTACATGTGAGTCCAGACCCACAGCAATGTGGGCGACTCATAACTGCCCTCTGAAATCAATGATCAAACCACTGAGCTCAAGCCTGATCAATGACACACTGATTAGCTTTTTATTTAAAATTGGGCAGTGCCATTCAGGCTGATGTCAGGAAATACTTTGTTACACAAAGACAGACCTGGAAATCTGGACCTTACCCTCCCTCAGCACAGGAACATTTCAAAACGGACGTTGATAGATCTTTGTCAGATGAGGGTATCAAAGGATATCTTCTGTACAAACTAAACAATTAGTGGATCTATGTGTGGAGTTAGGGCTTGTGGATGTCTGGAGGCGGCTTCACCCTACAGGCAGGGATTTTACATTTTTTTCCAATCCACACAGATGTCACACCAGGATTGATTTTTTTTCTGACCCCTGTGGCAACCCTGGACTTGGTGGCATCTTGTACGATTGTTAATATTACCATCTCCAATCATTCTCCAGTGTACCTTTTGGTTAAGATTAAGGATGTTATCGTGGGTTCGAGGAACTGGTGACTGGATCCCTTTATCCTCAAGGATAAGTTTGTGGAGCATTTATCCAGGGAGTTTCAGGCGTTCCTAGACATTACCTCAGGCTCGGTTAGTAGCCCATCCATCCTTTGGGAAACTGCCAAAGCCTATGCCGGGGTTAATTATTTCCTATTCTGCCAGCAGCGTCTCCTCGAAGCACGGTTGAAGGCAGCTGAGAAGGCTTACTTTGACAGGCCCTTGTTGGTCAAGCTACGGAGGATGACAGCCTGCGGTCTGCATTGAATTCCGTGCTCATGCAGACAGCAATAAAGGAGCTTACTGTTGCAAAGCAAAGATTATATGAGCATGGTGACAGACCAGGCAAATACTTAGCATATCATGCCAGGAAAAGTCGTGCCCCTCAAGCCATTATGGCGATTAGGGAATGACCTAATATGTGATTCCAAAAAAGATGAATGTGGCATTTCAGAGATGTTACTCTAAATTATACCAATCTGAAGGTTGTTTGGAGGGGCGGACCAAAATGAAATCCTTTTTAAAGGATCTGGAGTTCATAGATGTGACTCCCGAATAAGAGTCCTTTCTCAATGCTCCTTTATCAGAGCAGGAGGTGCAGGAAGCTGTGAAGCTGTGGAATGGCACCCGATCCTGTTTGACTTCCCAGCAAATTCTATAAGGAATTTATAAATGTACTGTAAGGTCCGATGCTCAATATGTTTAATGACTCATGATTGCATCCTGCCATCTCTGAAAGAGGCCAAGGACTGTGCTTTGTACAGGCCCATTTCACTCTTAAATGTGGCCTTTAAAATCCTCTCTAAGACTCTCGGTGTTAAGGCTGGAGACTGTATTACCTTCTACTGTTAAAGAGGACCAGACCATCTTCATAAAGGGCTGCAGATCCTCCAATAATGTTAGGAGGCTGTTTAATGTAATTCAAGCATGCCAATAACAGTCAATACAGGGTTGGTGATTTCTCTAGATGCAGAGAAGGCATTTGACCGGGTTGACTGGCCGTACCTTTTCTATACTCTGGAGCAGTTTGGCTTGAGCGAAGTCTTTGTGAGATGGGTAAAAGTTCTCTACAGTGACCCTCTCACTGCGGTCATCACCAATGGGGTGAAATCAAGCAATTTTAACATTTTTCGGGGCAGCCAGCAGGACTGTCCCCTTTCAACACTGCTTTTTATGTTGGTGTTTGAACAATTGGCAGAGGCCAATATATCAGCTCCAGAAGTGGGGTCAAAATTACATAAGATTTCATTGTACGCAGACGACATCCTTTTTTAAAATCAAATCCAGCAGTTTCGGTGCATTGCCTGATACAATGCATCTGCGTGTTTGGTGCCTTTTCGGGGTACAAGATTAATCTTGCAAAATCCGAGGCTGTGTCTATGGGTGGTCTTACGAAGGTGTTAGGTCTTGAGGGCGAATATCGATTCCGATTTAAGTGGTTAAAGAGGGGTTTTGTGTTTTGGGCATATTCGGCTGTTCGGCTGGATCGGCTGTTCAAGACCAATTTTGTTCAATTATTTGACAAAATCAAACAAGACCTTCAAAGATGGGAGGGGCTTCCGGTCTCGTGGTTGGTTCGGATAGCGCTTATTAAGATGAATATCCTCCCCCGGTTGTTATACCCCATACAGATGCTCGCCCTGATTTTCGATAAGCAAACATTCAGGAGACTGAACGGACGGTTCAACTCTTATTTGGCATCGTAAGCAGCCCATTATTAAATTAGCTAAACGGCAATTGCCTCACAGATTAGGGGGAGTGGATCTCCCAGACGTTAAAAACTATCAACTTAGCTCACTTTTATCTTATGTGAGTGATTGGGCTTGTGGGGACCCTCTTTCAATCTGGTTAGACAACAAAACCTCTCAGGCAGGATGGCCCCTTATTAGCTTGTTGTTTCTGGACAAATGGGGACAGTTAGGGAATATTGCCATAACCCAATAGTCATCAATACTGTTAAAGCATGGAAGGCAATTCGGCAGAGGGAAGGCAATATTGGCAAAACATCTTCTCTTACATCTACTGTGTGTATGCTGGGTTTTCAACTGGGGATGATACATTCAGGATTCAAACATTGGGCAGCTCGGGGTGTGTCTTGCATGGGTAATTTATTTGAGGGAGACACAATGATGTCCCTTGATCAGTGAGCACAGAAATAAGAGCTATCAACCAGGGTTCTCTTTCAGTTTTTTCAAGTTAGGAACTTTATTCAAAAAAGACTACGCTTTTGATTGGACCCTACAAATCTGACATAGAGAGGAGGGTCCTCAGCACTAAGAGTACACTTTCTGTATAAGCACTTTATATCATCAATTGGGGAGGGGGGGGGTGGAGTCTCAGATGAGTTCAATCGACTCTGCAGGTTGTGGGAGAGAGAGTTAGGTGTTGAAGTCTCCTCAGAGGCATGGGAAGATATTTGGGAAAACACAAGAAAGCTATCAATTTGCAATAGGACTCATGCTTTACAGTTGGAGATTCTCTACAGGTTCCACTTGGCTCCAGGTCGTTTGTCAAAATTAAATCAGGGGTATCTTCTGCATGCCCCAAGCAATGGGCACTCTTACCCATTGTCTTTGATCGTGTGGTAGGCTTCAAACATACTGGAGCACTGTGGTGGGTGCAATGGAGGGGATTTTGGGTGTAAGGGTGGAGAAGGACCCGATTTCTCCTCTTCTTGGCCTGCCCAGTCTGTTCCCCATAGATGCGCAGAAGAAAAAACTTTTCAATATCCTCACTTTCTGTGCAAGAAAGAATATCTTGTTAGGTTGGGTATCCGAAAATCCCCCCGGCCTGTTGGGTTGACGAAAGATTGTTATGGAGCATATCCCCTCGGATTTTCTCACAAGTATGGTACACCACAAAACTGAGAATTTCTATAAGATATGGCAGCCCTTTTTGGAATACCTGGACACAGCTTTGTCTGCCACACTAATAAGGGCTTTTATATAGCCATAACGATTGTGCTTTACGAGTCCAATATCCGGGGGGGAGACTGCAAACGTATGAATATGTGAAAACTAATGTTCTCGCTATCTGAGAGTGAGTGTTTGGTTTGGCTGAGCTGAGTTATTATTATTTATTAGTTTGTTGTTGGTTATTATCTATTTAGTTAAGTAGTTAGTTGGAGTTTTTAAATGTTTTTAATACATATTTATACATTTGTACCTGAGGGCAGTTTGAGTTTTTTTTACATTATTTTGGTGTTCTTTCTTTTGAATTGTATTATTTTGTATTTGTTGTAATATTACAAAATCTAGTTTTCAATAAAAATATATTTTTTAAAAAGGATGTGGAATCTAGATGAGCTGTGTGAGATAAAACCCAGATCAACTATGATCTGACTGAATGTCAGAACAAGATAGAGGGACTGAGTGGTCTTCTCCTGTTCCTACACTCCTTAATGCTGCTGACAGTTCCAGCTCCCTCATGAATTCAAGAGTTTTTTGGTGAAGGTGATTTATTGAAGAGAGATGGAACTCAAAAGTGGCACAATGTCTCTGCTATACATAATTGAAGCAGTCATCAGACAGCTATGGCTCTACTTAGGTATAGCTAATGAATTGCTCTATCTGTACTAACCAGACAACATCCCGAAACTATAATCTCCAGAGACATCTCGCTGCAGCACCAGTGTAATTGTTCCACTTCTGACATGGTCTATGTTTGTAACTTGTCGGAATTGCCAAATCAGTACAGAATTAATGCCAACTTAAAGATGGTTTTTGCACAGTAGATTTGAGCCCACTGGGAAAATGCAATGAGTTTGTGGAAACGGATTTCACTCAGTACCTTTAAGAGATGTCACAGAGAGCAAACCTTCATTAAATCCGTCTGCACTTGGTGCAAATCCAAGCTCCCATAAGTGAGAGTCTGCACACAATTTAAATATCAGAAGTAAATGAAAAGCAGTTGGGGATTGCAGGGAATAGTCAGTCAGAGTATCTCTGGATTTTTTTCTTAAAGATAGAAATTTAAAATAGGATTTAAAAATCCTGAATTCATATGAAATTAAATGAGAGAACAAAACAATGATTAATTTATTTAATATTAGCATCTTGCATACATATATAAATCAGATTTTCAAATGCCATGCTCTTGATACTTAATAATTCATATTTAATCTTCATTTCTGCCTTTGCCTATTTGTACAGGATTGGATTTTAAACAATTTTACCCCATTCAAGTTAAAATGACCATCTTTAAATATGATTTACTATAATTTATAAATTGATTTTGCAAATGTTGCCACATTTGTTTAGCAGTCACAATGAATCATAACAAAGATTAACCCAACAGGCTGGCTTATTCAAAGGTAACTATGTGTGTTTGTGCATGTACCTGTGTGTGTTTGCACATGTACATGTGTAGATATATGTAACTGTACATGTGACTGTATATGTAAAATTGAGTGGGTGTGTGTGAATGCTTACATGTGAACATGCAAATGTATGTGTGTAAATGCATGTATGTAACTGAATGTGTATGTGTGTGCATAAAGCTGTGTGTAACTGCATGTGTGTAACTGTTTGCATGTGTAATTTTATATGTATAACTCTATGTGTGTGCATGCACACATATAGCTGTGTGTAACTCTGCATGGATGTAACTATGTGTTTGCACACATGTAGCTGTGTATGTAACTGCATGAGTGTAAAGGTGTGTATGTACCTGCATATGTGTAACCGTATGTATGTAACTGCAAATGTGCAGCTATGTGTAAGTATCTGTGCACGTGTAACAGTGGGTATGTAACTATGTGTATCTAACTGTATGTTTGTAACTGTGTGTATCTGCATGTGTGACTGGATGTTTGTATCAGCACATCTGTAACTGTGTGTATGTATCTGCACGTGTGTAGCTGTGCATGTGTATGCACATTCACGTACAGAGCTGCATTGCCAGGACACAGGCAAACAGCACTGAAAGGCTTTATAACAGACACACTGCACGCAGGGACAGCACCCAGTTCCTGGACTGCACCAGGCTGTTCTATTAGCTCAGACTTCATCCTCTGAACATCTCTGCCTTTCAGAGGGTGCAGACCTCACGCAAGTGCATGGAGACACCATTAGGCAGGGCGTCTTGACATAGTAAGTCAAGGGTAGCCTTTCATACTAGTCTAGGGGATTGGCTACAATCAGGAGTCCATTTTGGGTGCTCTCAGACAGGGGTCTGTGTCTCTGGAGTCCAGGGAGTGTGTCACGGTCAGTCCCAATGCTACATAGCATCAGTCCAGGAGGGGAAAGGTTATGGCTAATGCAGCAGAGTGGAGCAGGCTCAATGGGCTGAATGGCCTCCTCCTGTTCCTATGTTCGATTCTACTTTCATTTTATCTGTACAGTGATGGACATTATCACAGTTATTTAGTCAAAACCAACGAGACCCTGCCCATTGACAATATTCGAGTTTTGAGAAGATTTGTAGTTTGTTGTAACGATTTGAAGATTCGAAACAAATTAGATAAAACCTTCAAGACCATCAATAATACCCTTACTGGCATAAAATTCACTAAAGAGGAGGAAAACAACAGCAAACTGCCATTCCTCGATGTCGCAGTAGAGCAAACAGCCAATGGGGAACTTCAAACCAGCGACTACAGAAAAACAACACATACAGACCAAATATTCAACTACAGAAGCAGTCATCCCAACATCCACAAATGAAGCTGCATTAGAACATTGTTTCAACGAGCCAATACACACTGCAGCACAGAGGAATGACGCAGAGCAGAGGAAAATCATCTATACAGTGTATTCAAAAAGAATGGGTACCCAATGAACACAGTTTGCAGATTTCTCAGCAACAAACCCAAAAACAAACAAATAAAACATGTCCAGAAACCCTAGCTACTCAACCCTACATCAAAGACATCTCGCAAATGACTGCAAGACTACTCAGACCCCTTGGCACCATGGTAGCGCACAAACCCACCAACACACTAAAACAGCAGCTAATGAACTTAAAAGACCCCGTACAGACAACAAGCAAAACTAATGTCATTTACAAGATGCCATGCAAGAACTGTAACAAACACTACATTGGACAAATAGGCAGAAAACTAGCCACCAGGATACATGAACATCAACTTGCCACAAAATGACATGACCCTCTCTCACTGGTCTCTTTACATACAAATGAGGAAGGACACCACTTCAACTGGGACAATACATCCATCCTAGGACAAGCCAAACAGAGATATGCATGAGAATTTTTAGCAGCACGGTATTCCAACTGAAACTCTATCAACAAACACAGCGATTAGACCCCATCTACCACCCTCTAAGAAAAAGAACAGGAAATGACATCACCACAGGAAATGATGTCACTGACCCAAGGAAATGTAAACACATAAATATAAAGTGGACCATATCATCAGTGTCTCATCCTGATGACGTTACCTAGTATGGTGACAAAATATCTGAAAGCAAACCTTCATCCACAATAATCATGTTCAGTACATTTGCTTTCCCTGCTGACTGAGGCTGAAGAAGATTGTTGGTGCCATATTGGGAGATTAATTTCCAGTCATGAGTTGGCACCATCCTAAGTCCATCACCAGCCCCAAATCACAGTCTGATTTTACTTGTCTCCGTTCATCTGATACTAGAATCTACATTTGTACTTTTGTTACTTCCAGACTCGATATTTCTAACATGCTGTGATTAGTCTCACACCTGTTCATCCCTGAAAAATTCTGAAACCAAAGCTCTGACACCAAAATGTCAACTCACAGCGAATCATCAGCCCAGACCTACACTGACTCTCACTCAACTAGCACATCAACTTCTAAATTCTCATCCTTGTTTTGAAAGGCCCCCGCATCCTCATTCCTCCTGACCCCTGTAATCTCCTCTAAACCTCCGCGATCTCTGTGTTCCTTCAATTCTGGCATCTGGAGTGTCCCTGATTTTAATCTCTACAACATAAATGGCTTCATCCCCTTGGAGTTCCAAGCTCTGGAATTCCTCCTCTGACTCTCTACCTCTTCCTTCCCACCCCTTTTAAGATGTTCCTTAAAATCTACCTCTTTGACGAAGCTTACGATAATCCAGGACCATAGGATTCCAGAGTTGGATTAGGCCATTCAGCCCATCAAATCTGCTCCACCACTCAATGGGATCATGGCTAATCTGATAATCCTCAACTCCACTCTCTTGCCTTTTCCCCATTCCCCTTCCTGATCAAAAACCTGCCTGTCTCAGCCTTGAATATACTCAATGCCCCAGCCTCAACAGCCCTCTGTGGTAAAGAGTTCCACAGATTCACTCCCCTCTGAGAGATGAAATTCCTCCTCATCTCCGTCTTAAATGTGTGACCCCTTATTTTGAAATTATTCCCTCTGCTCCTAGACTCTCCCAAAAGGGGAAACAACCTGTCAACATCTATCCTGTCAAGTTGAGTAAGAATCTTAAAAGCGAAAGATTACAGATGCTGGAGATCTGTTGGAGAAGCTCAGCAGAACTGGCAGCATCTGTAGAGAGAGAAACAGAGTTAACATTTTGAGTCCAGTGACCCTTCATTAGAACTGAAAATAGCCAGGGAAAGAGGTATCCATGCTAATGATGGAGTGGGGTAGTGAATAGAATATATGGAGATGGGGCTGAGAGGCGTAGAAAGAGAGAAAGGGATAGGTAAACAAAGAGATAGCTGATGGTAAGTCAAGAGAGAGATAAATGTTGGAAAGGGTCCTAATGAGAAGTGTAAATACTTGCAAATGGGTTGGCTGTGCTGGAAGCACAGGACCTAGTAGTGAGGGGGGGGATAACAAACATAGAGGATGGTGTTCATGGTCTGAAATTGTTAAACTCAATGTTGAGTCCTAAAAGCTGTAAGGTACCCGGGTGGCACCGTGGCTCAGTGGTTAGGACTGCTGCCTCATAGCACCAATGGCCTGTCCTTGCATTGTAGGGATTCTATGAAGACGAGGTGTTGTTCTCCAGCTTGTGTTGAACTGGACAGGCGCACCATGGCAGGCCTGAGACAGAGATGTTGGCGTGTTGCAATCGCAGACCATGCATCGCTTGCCTGTTCACCACACCTCCCAGGTGAAGCAGCAATTTACCTGCACTCCAGTCAATCTAGCATTTGCTGCTCACAATTTGGTCTCCTCTAGAATGGGGAGAGGAAGCACAGACCGGGTGACTGTTTCGCAGAACACCTTTGATCTGTCTGTACAAATGACTCTGAGAGTCCAGTTGCCTCTACAACATGTCATTGTGTTCCCAACCAACATTTCTGTCTCAGGCAACCTGTATTTGTGCAGTTATCTATTTTGTTCTGAATAATACACACATTCAAGTGAAGAGCCATTAAGTTTGTTTTTTTTACCCTTTTTTTGCTCTTTTGACCTTATTTACTGCAGCTTTTCTATGTTTGCACACCCTGTCCCTTGCTGCCCCTTCCTGGGTATTGATATCTAGAGTTGTCCTGTATTGCTGACATTACCTTTTCATAGAAACTGAAGGAGCTGCGGATACTGTAAATCAGAAACAAAAACAAATTGCTGGAAAAGCTCAGCAGCTTGGGGCAGCATCTGTGGATAGAAATCAGATTTAATGTTTTGGGCCCAGTGACCCTTCCTCACAACTCAATAACCTATAGCCTCTTGCTTTGTAAGCATACAGTTCCCCTCTTTCAGACTCCCTTCGCTCCCCCAATTAGTTGAAATCGCTCTCTATGACCTGAGTTATCCACTTTGCCAAGATCCTGGTCCCAGCACAGTTCTAGTGAAGCCAGTCCCACCAAAACAGTTTCCTTCTACCCAGTACTGGTACCAGTGCTCATGAACTGAAACCCATTCTCCCACACCAATCTTTGAGCCATGTGTTTATCTCCTTGACTTTATTTAGATTATTAGATTAGACTCCCTACAGTGTGGAAACAGGCCCTTCAGCCCAACGAGTCCACACTGACCCTCTAGAGAATAACACACAACCCTCTGACTAATGCACCTAACAACTATGGACAATTTAGCATGGCCAATTCACCTGACCTGCACATCTTTGGAGTGTGGGAGGAAACCAGATTACCCGGAGGAAACCCACGCAGACATGGGGAGAATGTGCAAACTCCACATGAACAGTTGCCCAAGGCTGGAATCAAACCTGGGACTCTGGCCCTGTGAGGCAGCAGTGCTAACCACTGAGCAACGTTGCCACCCTTAGCCTATGCCAGTTTGACCAGGGCTCAGGTCATAATCCTGAGATTATTACCTTGGAGATTCTGCTTTCTACTTTCTGCTCCTAATTGCTCAAGGTCTTTCAGTAAAGTCTCCTTTCTAGTCCTCCCAATGTTGTTAGTACCAACATGGGTAAGGATTCCTGGATCCCTGCCTTCCCTTTGTCTCCAAATTGCTTTCCAGCCCCAAGGAAGTGACCTTAACCCTGGGACCAGGCAGACACCACAGCATTCAGGATTCCTACTCACTACTGCAGAGAATAGTATCTCTCTCCATAATTACACTGACCCCTACCACCACTACGTTCTTATTTCCTCCCCCCAACTTTCTGCTGACCCTACTGTGTTCTGCACAATTGGAAAGAATCTCGTAATTATTGGACAATCACAGATGCTAAGGTTCGTCAATTTTAACTCCCTGGATCCTCAAACCTGCCTCACCTGCTGCCCCTGTAGACAGACAATTTGGTATTACCTAGACTGAGGGTTGTAATCATGTATCGCCTGGAGTGAAGGGTCCAGGTAATATTCCCCTTCCACAATGTGGTGCAATATCAACAGCTCAGACTCCAGCTCCACTACTCAGATCTGTGGTTTCTTTATCTTAGCCAGTTACTACACATGTTCACTCTGGATCACACTGGTATCCAGCAGCTCCCACATACTGCAGCAACCACACATCACCTTTACATCATTATTGACTCAGTACTACTTCACTGACTCTGTAAACCAGTACTGACCCTGTGTGCTTTCATTGCCCTATCTCCCTGCACTGACTCAATTTGCCTGCATTGCCCTGTCTCCTGCACTGATCCTATCTTCTTGCATTGTTCTTTTTCCCTGCACTGACCCTATCTCCCTTGCACTAACCCCATTCCCCTGCACTGACCCTATCCCCTTCCACTGACCCTATCCCCTTCCACTGACCCTATCTCCCTGTACTGACCCTTTCTTCCTGCATTGTTAAGTCCCTTTACACTGATCATCAAATAACTGATTCAAACTGCATCGAAAGCAATCCTGTAAATCAAATGAACTGTGCACCTTTATCTTCCTGGTTATTAACTTACTGCTTTCCCCTCGACTCATAGAAAGTTAGCAAAACAAATCTGATAATTAATAACCAATTAACTAAAGAACAACGCTTCCTCTGTGAAACTGCAGGTTAATTACCCATTGCTGAAAAGCATATGAAAAGGACAAATTCTCAGAACTCACTTTCTAAGTATTGCTACAAAACATTAACAGCTAATGAACAGTATATTACAGCTGAATACCAAGAAAAAAAAAGTGGTAAACTAATGTTTTAATAGAGTTTAGATGATTTGCAAACTTCACTGTGAGGAGAATAAAATAGACAAACCTTTGCATTGAATAAAATAAATCTGTGAACTGTGGATGATGGAGATCTGAAACTCACAAAAACAGAAATTGCTGGAGAAACTCAGCAATCTGGCAGTACCTGTGGAGAGAGAAAGAGAGACACAAGGTTAATATTCCAAGTCCAACATAAGATGCAGAAGTGGAAATAGGCCATTCAGCCCATCGAGATTGCTCAACTTCTCAGGAAGCCTGCCCTCAGGAATTCAGCTTCTGAAGAAGTCAGACCAGACTCGAAGCATTAACTCTGTTCCTCACTCCACAGATACTGCCAGATATGTACTTGATGGAGAAGTCACTCTGTGGTGTGCTGTGCTCAATGAGTTTTTAAAAATTAATTCAGGGGAATGTGGGGTTTGCTGGCAAATCCAGTATTTATTATCGAATCCTGATTTCCCAGAGGCCAGTTAAAAGTCATTTGCTGTGGGTCTGGAGACCCAGACCAGGTAAAGATAGCAGATTTCCTTCCCTAGAGGACATCAGTGAAGCAGATGGGCTCAGTGACATTAGGATAGCTGTGTTTTTTTTCAAGTTCCAGATTTGTATTGCATTTAAATTTAACCACCTGCTCTGGTAGGATTTGAACCCAGGACATTACCCTTAAGTTCTGGAGTACTATTCCAGTGACATCACCACTGCCCCTCAATGTACTTAGTAATAACTATGAAGCACTTAAAATAAAAACATTAACCATTGCTGATGAGTATGTTGTAAATAAAATCAAACACCGTCATCTGCAATAGCCAAAGTTTAATAGCATCTCCTGTCCTACCAGCTGGTACAGAGGCTAGAGGAATGGAGACCATTTAGCCTATCCTAGCTTTGCCAGCACTAAGAGCTATTCAGTTAATCCTAATCTGTATATCCTTTCCCCTCCAGCCCTGTAAATCCCGACATGTTATCATTTCCACCTTTGGAATAAGTATTGAATCAGTTTCTACTGCTCTGTCAAGCAGTGCACTCCAGATCATAACTCAACGCAAACAAAATCTCTTCACCTCCTCTCCAATTCTTTAGCCAATTATTTCTGCATCCTCCTGATACCAACTCTCCTGCTGTTGGATCCTCTGTAATTACTGTGTCAGATTGCTTCAAATGTCTCTGCGAATTTCCTCTGGGTGCAGTAGTTGGTCAGCACTGCAGTCGGAGGTGCTGGGATTGGTTTGAGACTGCCCTTCCAGGTGAAAAGGAGGTAGCCCAGGTCCATTGTGGGGGCACCACCTGAGCTGGTGCTTATCTCTCAATCAACGTCACCAAGCTGCAGACAACCTGTTCATGAATTCACTCTTGTTTGTGGGAGTTTGCTTTCTACTAATGGGCCACCGCACTTCCTACATGGGCAACATCAATCATCCTGAATTGACTGGAAGAGTGCTTTGGGATCTTCAGAAGTGTTTAAAGGCACTACATAAATTCAAATGCTCGTCCATCGCCACTGCACAGTTCTCTAGGAGATTTGGCAAACACCTTTCTTCCCTGAAGTGACTTGTGTCAGCTCTTGATTATTATCTGTTCCTTTGCGGCTCTGCCTAGTTGATGCCAGCCTTTAACTCTGAGGTATGGGAACCTAAGAACATCATCTCAGTGTACAAAATGAAGTTTCCTTTTGGGTTCTGCTCCTGAAAAGAACTGACAGCAATAACTTTCTGTAAAGAATTCCCCAGTCTTCCACCACTCCAAAAGCATCTCATTTGTCGATAGTTTTTATTGATTTGTTTTCAGGAAAGAATGTACAAAAATGAGTTGTGTTATTGTTATACTGTATAATTGAACACAGAGGGAATTTACACATATATTGGCAGGACTTTGCTGGGAAAAATAAAACTATTGTTTATGCTTCATTATTTGAACTGTGTGCAGATCTTTAATCTCCTGAGAATTTTGACTTCTCACGTCAAAGCATTAACTTACTCCTTAACTACTGGGAAACTAATTGTGAAGCTCTGGACTATAAAATCGACACAAATAATAATTTCTGTTATGGTAATCTTCTGGTAGATTATTTGCAGAAATAATTTGAACAAGACACATCTTCGTGGTAAATTAGTGGCAATGCAGACTGTTATTAAAACACAAGTTGGCCAATCAGCTTAGGAAATGGAGAAACACATCAGTTGTCTATTTCTGCAACTGGCTACTGGATTGATGCTGCTTCCATAGAAACAGGAGAATGAATAGGCCATTCAGCCCTTCAAGCCTGCTGTACCCATTATTATGATCATGGCCAATCTTCTAACTCAGTCCCCAGTTCCTGCTTTTTCCCCATACCTTTTGATCCCTTTAGCCCTCGGAACTGTATCTAACTCCTTCTTGAAAACATTCAATGTTTTGGCCTCAACCATTTCTGTGGCAGAGAATCCCGCAGGCTCCCCACTCTCTGGGTGAAGACATTTCTCCTCATAGAACCCCTACATTCAGCCCATTGAGTCTGCACCTACCCACCAAAGAACATTACACCCAGACCTAGCCCCCAACTCTCTCCCTGTAACCCTGCATTTCCCATGGCTAACCCACCTAATCTACACATCCCTGAAACTATGGGCAATTTAGCATGGTCAGTCCACCTAACCCTCACATCTTTGGACTGTGTGAGGAAACTGGAGCACCCAGAGGATACCCATGCAGACACGGGAGATTGTGCAAACTCCACACAGATAGTCGCCCAAGGCTGGAATCAAGGCTGTGGGTGGCACGGTGGCACAGTGGTTAGCACTGTTGCCTCACAGTGCCAGAGACCCAGGTTCAATTCCCGCTTCAGGCAACTGTCTGTGGGGAGTTTGCACATTCTCCCCGTGTCTGTGTGGGTTTGCTCCAGTTTCCTCCCACAGTCCAAAGATGTGCAGGTTAGGTGAATTGGCCATGCTAAATTGCGCGTAGTGTTAGGTGAAGGGGTAAATGTTGGGGAATGGGTCTGGGTGGGTTGCTCTTCGGAGGGTCGGTGTGGATTTGTTGGGCCGAAGGGCCTGTTTCCACACTGTAGTGAATCTAACCCAATCAAACCTGGGTCCCTGGCGCTGTTGGGCCGCAATGCTATGACTGAGCTAACATGCCACTCATCTCAGTCCTAATTGTATCCGTGGACTATGGCCCCTGGTTCTGGACTCCCTGGTCATAGGGAACATCCTTCCTGTGTTCACCTGTCTGGTCCTTTTCGAATTTGATAGGTTTTCAAACTCCAGTGAATACAGCCCTAACTGAACCAGTCTCTCTTGACATGCCAGTGCTACCATCCCAAGAATCAGTCTGGGAAATCTTTTGTTGCATTAACCTTTGTTTCTGTTGAGCTACATATAAACCCTTGCTCTGAGCATTCCCCAATCATTAAGAATTTCTGGATTTACACTGTAATTGCCCAGGAATGGTGAGTGAAATCTATTGTTCTTATCACAGTCTGGCTGACAGCAATTTGCTTAACTATTAACTGCTTTTGCAAATGGTTCAGTAAGATATTTATCTGCTCAAGGCAATGAGTGATTGTCAATAAATAGGTTTTACCAGCTATGCAAACACCTTAAGATTGAATTATCAAGAAGTCACCCACTCTGTGGCTGAATTCTTACCAGGTTCTGAGAAGCTGGGGTCAATGGTGAGATTGCTGTTAGAAACTGACGAGAGGATTGGAGAGGCCTATCTCCACGTCAAGACCACTGCATTGCAACTTCTCGAGCAAAGTAGTGGGATTCCCACTAGGCAGCGATGAGTTCCCAATTGACATTCACTCGTGTTAACACCTTGTTAACAGGCCAACGCTGCACCCTCCTCCTCTCTCTCTCGCACACACACACTCACGCACACACACTCACCCACCATCAGGGAAAGTCAACAAGGAAACCAGAGCGGGTGCTTGTTGGGTTCATTTCACCACCTGCTCCAAAAGACACCCGTCCGTCATGTTCACAACCAAACTACAGTCCCCACTGGCACCAGCCAGACATCCCCTTCCACCACTAGCATCCCACTTTCAATGAGACATTACGGGCAGCAGAGTGGTTAGCACTGCTGCCTCACAGCGCCAGGGACCCGGGTTCAATTCCTGCCTCGGGCGACTCTCTGTGTGGAGGTTGCACATTCTCCCTGTATCTTTGTGGGTTTCCTCTGGGTACTATGCTTTCCTCCCACAATCCAAAGATGTGCAGGTCAGGTTAATTGGCCATAATAAGTTGCCCATAGTGTTAGGTGCATTAGTCAGGGGTAAGTAGGGGAATGGGTCTGGGTGGGTTACTCTTTGGAGGGTCAGTGTGGACTTGTTGGGCCTGTTTCCACACTGTCGGTAATCTAATCTATAAACATCATTACCACCCTGGCATTATTCAAAGCACTGGTACTGCACCCTGCAAAGGCTGACTGATCCAGCAGTGTATGGCTGCATCAGGTCCAGTTCCTGCATGGAGAGAGGATGCCAGGCTATTCCCTTACTCCCCCAGTGTGCATTCCCCTGGTGCTTCCTGGCATGCCCACACAGCCAGGTGAACGGTAGGTAATAAACAATGGGCAGTGAGGGTGGTGTCAGAGTGAACCAATACCCTGCACACACGCTGCTAGCCCTGCTCCCAGAATTGGCACCCATCATGTACTCCCCCAAACCACTGCACCTCATTATTGGCCAAACCGTGATGCCACAGCACATAATGAAGTATTGATTACTCTATCTTGATCTACTTTAGTTTTAAATTTTAAACGATTCAAAGTGTTCAATGAGGTGGATCAGGTTTGACCTTCCTATTTAAAACCTATGCTGACTACTCTTGATTACATCATCAGTTCTACAATGAAACTTTGATGAAAGAATCTTTCCTCCCAATAACTTAAAGCTAAATACTCCCTTGTTATCTGGACTTGTTCAATCTCATTTTTAAATGCAGAATAAACGATAGCTACTCCGAAACCCATGGGCATTATCCTTTTACCGAATGGACTTTCACTTAAATAGCAGTCATGTTCTATTGATTAGATTAGATTAGATTACAGTGTGGAAACAGGCCCTTCGGCCCAACAAGTCCACACCGACCCGCCGAAGTGTAACCCACCCATACCCCTACATTTACCCCTTATCTAACACTACGGGCAATTTAGCATGGCCAATTCACCTAACCTGCACACCTTTGGACTGTGGGAGGAAACCGGAGCACCCGGAGGAAACCCACGCAGACACGGGGAGAATGTGCAAACTCCACACAGTCAGTCGCCTGAGGCGGGAATTGAACCCGGGTCTCTGGCGCTGTGAGGCAGCAGTGCTAACCACTGTGCCACCGTGCCTTTACTCAATACCTTTCAATTTGACAAACTGCACCTTCCAAGCCCATGACCACCCCCAGTTGGGAGGATACAGGAGAGAGGGTAGACACAAACACTGCCCACTGGAAGCTCTCCTCCAAGCCACTCTCGAAGGGGAATCAGATAAATCTGAACGGCAATTGGAGAAAACAGCAGACTGCTCTTTCACAGGGCCAGTAAAGGCAGGACGGGCCAAATGATCTCCTTCTGTGCTGTATGATTCTGTGGCCAGGATTTATCTCTAGAGAACAGGACTGCACATGATCTATACATTGTTGTAGCATCTGTCCTTTCTTGTGGAGATCTGCAATGACCACTTGCCTCAGCAAGACGCCTTTGACCACTATTCTGAGTGAGCAAGGCTTCACTTCTTTGTTCCATCTTTATAGGCAGCAGCCATTTCAAAGCGTTCATCTACATTTATTTGAATACCACACACACACACACACACACCATGAATTCTGCATGAATTTAAAATGTCTGCTTTAAACATTAATGCTCACGGGCAAAGGGCTTTTTACTCGAGACTTCAATTTCTTTCCCCTATCCACGACTCCAGGGAACCTAGAGCAAATAAATGTCTTGGTTTGAATTATCCTCAGGGACTGTGTAGCCAGTGGCAACCACATGGTTGTGAGGAGGCAAAACCACTTTCTGTGAAATATGAGATAAAACACAGAGGAGTTGAGTGCTTTTGGATTTGTTTATTTCTGTCTTTCCATTTTCCTGTCTTTGCAGTTGTGAAACGACTGGCACCGATATTTGAAAACGGAGCTTTCACTTTCCTCATTAATTATAAAATATCAATGTTGTTTCCTCTGATCATTTTCCCCTCTTGTTCTTTGGCTTTTTCTTCTTTATTGATGTCCTTGACCCTTCACCCTGAAGTTAAAAAAAAAAATTTGAGTGCATTGTTCAATAATAAAACCGTCTGAGAGACTCAGAACGTTGCAGCCAGTTCCAAAGGGACACAGACACCCAATGGGAGAAGGTTCACGAGGATGATCTCCGATCGAGAGGCAAGTTGGGATTCTCTGGAGGTGAGAAGAATGGGAGGTGATCACATTGAAACATATCAGATTCTTAAGGGGCTTGATAGGGTCAACGCTGCGAGGATGTTTCCCCTCATGGGTGATGGAAATGTGTTGCTGGAAAAGCGCAGCAGGTCAGGCAGCATCCAGGGAACAGGAGAATCGACGTTTCGGGCATAAGCCCTTCTTCAGGAATGGGGAAAGTTTGTCCAGCAGGCTAAGATAAAAGGTAGGGAGGAGGGACTTGGGAGAGGGGCGTCGGAAATGTGATAGGTGGAAAGAGGTCAAGGTGAGGGTGATAGGTCAGACTGGGGTGGGGGCGGAGAGGTCGGGAAGAAGATCTCAGGTTAGGAAGGCGGTGCTGAATTTGATGGATTTGACTGAGACAGGGTGGGGGGAGGGGAAATGAGGAAACTGGTGAAATCCGAGTTCATCCCTTGTGGTTGGAGGGTTCCTAGCCGGAAGATGAGGCGTTCTTCCTCCAACCGTCGTTTTGTTGTGGTCTGACGATGGAGGAGTCCAAAGACCTGCATATCCTTGGTGGAGTGGGAGGGGGAATTGAAATGTTGAGCTACAGGGTGGTTGGGTTGGTTGGTCCGGGTGTCCCAGAGGTGTTCTCTGAAACGCTCCGCAAGTAGCCGGCCTGTCTCCCCAATATAGAGGAGGCCACATCGGGTGCAGAGGATGCAATAGATGATATGTGTGGAGGTGCAGGTGAATCTGTGGCGGATATGGAAGTTTCCTTTGGGGCCTTGGAGGGAGGTGATGGGGGAGGTGTGGGCGCAAGTCTTGCACCTCCTGCGGTTGCAGGGGAAGGTGCCGGGAGTGGAGGTTGGGTTGGTGGGGGGTGTGGATCTGACGAGGGAGTCACGGAGGGAGTGGTCTTTACGGAATGCTGATAGGGGAGGGGAGGGAAATATATCCTTGGTGGTGGGGTCCGTTTGGAGGTAGCGGAAATGACGGCGGATGATGCGCTGTACATGGAGATTAGTGGGGTGGTAGGTGAGGACCAGTGGGGTTCTGTCCTGGTGGCGGTTGGAGGGGCGGGGTTCAAGGGCGGAGGAGCGGGAAGTGGAAGAGATGCGGTGGAGGGCATCGTCGACCACGTCGGGGGGGAAATTGCGGTCCTTGAAGAAGGAGGCCATCTGTGTTGTGCGTTTTTGGAACTGGTCCTCCTGGGAGCAGATGCGGCAGAGTCGAAGGAATTGGGAGAATGGGATGGCGTTTTTACAGGGGGCAGGATGGGAGGAGGTGTAGTCCAGGTAGCTGTGGGAGTCGGTCGGTTTGTAGTAGATGTCCGTGTTGATTCCGTCGCCTGAGATGGAAATAGAAAGGACGAGGAAGGGGAGTGAGGAATCAGTCTCAGATTCCTCCCTCCCCTTCCTCGAACTTTCTATTTCCATCTCAGGCGGCGGAATCAACACGGACATCTACTACAAACCGACCGACTCCCACAGCTACCTGGACTACACCTCCTCCCATCCTGCCCCCTGTAAAAACGCCATCCCATTCTCCCAATTCCTTCGACTCTGCCGCATCTGCTCCCAGGAGGACCAGTTCCAAAAACGCACAACACAGATGGCCTCCTTCTTCAAGGACCGCAATTTCCCCCCCGACGTGGTCGACGATGCCCTCCACCGCATCTCTTCCACTTCCCGCTCCTCCGTCCTTGAACCCCGCCCCTCCAACCGCCACCAGGACAGAACCCCACTGGTCCTCACCTACCACTCCACCAATCTCCATGTACAGCGCATCATCCGCCGTCATTTCCGCTACCTCCAAACGGACCCCACCACCAAGGATATATTTCCCTCCCCTCCCCTATCAGCATTCCGTAAAGACCACTCCCTCCGTGACTCCCTCGTCAGATCCACACCCCCCACCAACCCAACCTCCACTCCCGGCACCTTCCCCTGCAACCGCAGGAGGTGCAAGACTTGTGCCCACACCTCCCCCATCACCTCCCTCCAAGGCCCCAAAGGAAACTTCCATATCCGCCACAGATTCACCTGCACCTCCACACATATCATCTATTGCATCCTCTGCACCCGATGTGGCCTCCTCTATATTGGGGAGACAGGCCGGCTACTTGCGGAGCGTTTCAGAGAACACCTCTGGGACACCCAGACCAACCAACCCAACCACCCTGTAGCTCAACATTTCAATTCCCCCTCCCACTCCACCAAGGATATGCAGGTCTTTGGACTCCTCCATCGTCAGACCACAACAAAACGACGGTTGGAGGAAGAACGCCTCATCTTCCGGCTAGGAACCCTCCAACCACAAGGGATGAACTCGGATTTCACCAGTTTCCTCATTTCCCCTCCCCCCACCCTGTCTCAGTCAAATCCATCAAATTCAGCACCGCCTTCCTAACCTGAGATCTTCTTCCCGACCTCTCCGCCCCCACCCCAGTCTGACCTATCACCCTCACCTTGACCTCTTTCCACCTATCACATTTCCGACGCCCCTCTCCCAAGTCCCTCCTCCCTACCTTTTATCTTAGCCTGCTGGACAAACTTTCCCCATTCCTGAAGAAGGGCTTATGCCCGAAACGTCGATTCTCCTGTTCCCTGGATGCTGCCTGACCTGCTGCGCTTTTCCAGCAACACATTTCCAGCTCTGATCTCCAGCATCTGCAGACCTCACTTTCTCCCCTCATGGGTGAGTCTAGGAGCAGAGGGTACAGTCTCAGAATAAAGGGGCACCAATTTCAGACTGAGATGAGGAGGAATTTCTTCTCTCTGAGGGTTCGGGGTCTTTGGAACTCCTTGCCTCAGAGAGCTGTGGGGGCAGAGTCCTTGTGTATATTTAAGGCTGAGACTGATAGATTCTAGATCAGTCGGGGAATCAAAAGATTACGGGGAAAGGGCAGAAAAGAATGTCGGATCAGCCACGATCCTATTGAATGGGTGAGCAGGCACAAGGGGCCGAATGGCCTACACCTGTTCCTATTTATTATTGAGTTACGGCAGATGCAGCTTGATGTTGAAAAGTATAGTCCCAAGAAAAATAGACTGTAGCAATTTCAAATTGGCATGGAGAAGGTAGGTTCTGTGGAGAAAATTAGCACCCTCATACAGAAATTATTTTAAAAAGCCAGAACAAAATCCCAAATTTGAATTAAGCAAGATGTGTAAAGAATTTCTTTAAAGCCCCCCCCCCCCCCCCCCAAGACACCCACGCAAGCACAGTATCGTTCTCTATGGTGGGCTCTGCACATCAGGAATTGGCCCAATGGTCAGAACAGCGGCAAAAATATTTGTTCATGGGATCTGGGTGTCACTGGCCAGGTCAGCATTTATTGCCCATCCAAATTGCCCAGAGGTGAGTTGAAACTCAACGACATTGCTATGGATCTGGAGTCATGTGTAGGCCAGACCCAAGTAAGGGACAGCTGATTTCCTTCCCTAAAGGGAAATCCTTATCCAAGGACTGCATGAAGACTTGGCATTCACCGTTTGAAAGTGTTTAATTAGTAGATTACAATTTTTTTTCATTCTTCTTTTTAAATCACCCCTTAACTGTGTTGGTCTACCTGTATGTGTGTGAAAAAAGATACTCATTAGCTTAGCTTGTTGCTTAGCTTTGTTCATCTAAAGTTACAGTATTAATAATAAATTGTTAATTTTTGTTTAAGTTATAAACTTTGTGTGTAAGATCTGTCATTTGTAGAGTTTGGTTAGGAACAACGAATATTTTGATTTCACTGCGTTGCAAATCCAGTGATAGTTTGGCTGATTTGGTTTCACTTACTGTCACTGATTGTAACAAATCTATATTAGATCAGGATCTTGTAGGCCTTTCTAAAAGTGCTCACCATTGCTCTTCCATCTTCTCTAAATACTTTCATAATTTTAAACAGAAAGCCCAGCACTCCCCACCACCGCCTCCCCCTAGTCCCCCTAGTCACTCCTCATTTCTCAGGGGAAGGCACCCGGTCTGTTCAATCTTTCCTCAGTGTTAACACCTTCCTTTTATCCTTCTGTCAGCTGTACCCATCACTGCAGTCTGAGCTATTATGCATTGTGTCTTTGGTCTTACTGCAAGTTCGGCGTAACCTTCATCAACAAGGATATTTCTGGCACAGTTATTAATGTGCTTGAAGCGATCAGGGCCCAGTAAGATTCCTCCGTACCACCGCGAAACAACCACCAGCACGTTACGTGCATCCAAAATCTGTTGAAGTAAAACGTTATGTAAGGAAAGGTCGCATTTAATCTTTACTAATAATCGCAGAGATGTAAATGAAAGACAAGATCAGTTGATTGAAATCTCACTTTAAGAGGCTCCATAAATCACAGACTGGATACCATTTGGAGTCCTCTGTCTAAATCTGACCACAGTCGAGAATCTCCCAACCACAGCCTCTAACCTCATCGTCTGCGCACCCAGCACCGTCTAATTCTACCTCCCAGTGAAGATTCAAAACTCCTCACTTTCTCCTAATTCTGAAAACAGCCCATTATAGAAAGGACACAATTCCCTGAAAAGGATGCAGGGAACAATTACTCAAACATTCTTCATTCTTTCTGTAAAAGTTGATCATTACTTCCTTAATTTTGTATGTATCTACTTTTTAAAAAATGTATCCTTTCATGGAATAAGGGTATCCTTGCTTTGGCAGACTGTGGCTAGTGGGTACCACAAGGATCAGGACTTCAGCCCCAGCTGATCACAATATAGATCAATGACCTGGACATGGGGACCGAATGAAACATTTCCAAGGTTGTGAGGACGCAAAGCTAAGTGGGGAATGTGTACAATGAGGAAGTACAAAGCAGCTTCAAGAGGATTTCCACAGACTGAGCGAGTCGGCAAAAACACAGCAGATGTGTGTCAAAATTATGGAACTCATTCCCCAATAGGATTATTGGTCTACCCACACATAATGGGTGGCAGTCATTCAAGAAGGCAAAGTACTCACACTCGACCTCTGGACCAGGAGATCAGAGTTCAAGTCTTACTGGCTCCAGTAACATCTCTGAACAGGCCAATTAGAAAATAACAGCAGGCAGCTCAACCTTCTCAAGGGACAATTAGGGAAGGGATAATAAATTATTTTTTAAAAAAGGCAGACAAATATGAGATACAGTCAGGATTAGAGTGATGCTGGAAAAGCACAGCAGGTCAGGCAGCATCCAAGCAGCAGGAAAATCGACGTTTTGGGCAAAAGCCCTTCATCAGGAATACTGAGATACAGTCAGTTCTTCTATAACACAATGGTTGCGTTCTTGGGCAACCCCATGTGATAGAAAAATCACAATTTACCAACAGCGCTTAAAGTGTTAGTGATGTAGTTGCACTCCAGCCAACATACGTTTAAAAAGTTTGTGCTGTAGGAACAGCGTCCCCAATTTGTCAATTGCATTACAGTGAATTTGTGTTGACAAAACGTACATGATAACAGAACGACTTGTATCCACTTTGGTAGAAGTAACAGAAATAATTTGCTTTCTCCAATTCACTCAAAGGATATGGGCATCGCCAAGACCAGCAATCAATGCCCATCCCTAATTGCCCAAAGGGTGGGTATTTATTACAATCAAGATGACTGCCATTTGACTAGTACTTTATTCAACTATTGGTTTATTTTATTATATCATAGTTGGATTTGAACTCATGTCCTCAAGAGCGAAGGCTCTGGCTTCCTACAGCAGTGACACCACGACCGACACCATCAGCCCCCGATAAAGCTCAGAAATGCTCAGTTACCTGCAGTAAATGCAGAAGACGACCACCAGCTGCAGTTTCTCCATCATCTTCACAATCTTGCAGGAATGTCTGTTTGTCCTCGCAATGTATCCTACACAATTAATCCCCACACTCTAGTCATTATTCCAATGAACACTCCCACAATTACAGATCAAAATACACACGTCTATGCTGCTATCACTTAAAATGTATAGCATCGGCAATAGCAAATTAATTTTTTACAATTATAATCTTTGACACTGGTGTCACATCAAGCATACCTGAGGGTGTCTCAATTTTAAAAATAAAATCTAAAGCAGGCATGCCCTTTTTAACATGAGTTTTTAACATGTTAATCCTTACCGTTGCTGCCAAGCGTCACCTGACATTTAGAATGCCAGTCAGCCGAGTTTCTGGAAGCTTCCAAATGTGGTTTACGATGGAAATGTAATCTGGACAACTTCCCTGTGGCAAGTCATGCCTGCCACAGACACGACGTAACACAAAACAACAAGTCCTCAAGATTCTCTACTATTCTTTCATGGGATGTGGGTATCCACACAAGAATGATATTTGCTGCCCAACCTTAATTGCCATCTGACATAGTGGCTTGCGGGGGGCACTCAAGAGTCAACCACATTGCTGAGGGTCAGGAGTCATGTGGAGGCCAGACGAGGTAAGGATGACAGATTTCCTTTCCTGAAGGACATTGGTGAACCAGATGGGTTTCCAATCATTATTGATAATGGTTACATGGTTACTTTAGTCTCGCATTGAATTCCAGATTGTTTGCCAAATTAAAATGCCACCATCTGCCACAATAGGATTTAAACGCATTTCTCCAGAACATCAACCTGCAGTTCTGGATTGCTAGACAAGTGACATTACTACCATTACGTCACCGCCTCCCCTCTTTACACATTTGCCAGGGGTGAACAAAAACAAAACTTTTCCAGGACAAACCTGGGCAATTTTCCACATTGTTGGGTAGATGTCAGTGCTGTAACTGCACTGGAAGAGCTTAACGCGGGGAGCAGCAAGTTCGGGAGCACACGTCTTCAGTATGTTGTCAGCCACAATAAATAAAACCATAAACAGCTAGAGAAACTCAACAGGTATGGCAGCATTGGTGGAGAGAGAGAGAGACCTAATTAATATTTTGAATCTGGTATAACTCCTCATCACCCTACCGTCAATGCAGTAACAGTTGCCTTTAACCGATATCACGTCGAGTGAATCGAATTAGCCGAAGACTGGCACCAGGATCTCTGGAGGCAGCCGAGATGGATCATCTGCTCGGCACTTCTGGCTGAAGATCATTGGGAATGCCTCAGGCTTGTATTGTGCACTGATGTGCAATTGAGGATGGCGATAGTTGTGGAATCCCCTGGCTGAGTAGGGGATATGCCGGGCCGTGAGGTTACAGATTGTTCTGGAGGTACAATTCTGCTGCTGTTGGTGGTCTACAGCGCCTCATGGATGTCCAGTCTTGAGTTGCTAGATCTGTTTGAAGTCTGTCCCATTTAGCATGGTGATAGTGCCAGACAACACGATGGAGGGTATTCTCAATGTGAAGGTGGGATTTTGTCTCCACAAGGACAGTGCGGTCGACACTCTTACCAATATTTTCATGGATGCATCTGCAACCAGCAGACTGGTAAAGATGAGGTTAAGTATGTTTTTCCCTCTTGTTGATTCCCTCATCACCTGCCACAAACCCAATATAACAGCTAATAATTGACAGTGGTTTCATGGTCTCTGCTGGACTGCTAATTGCAGATTCATTAACTTAATGTAAATTCCACCACCAGCTGTGTGGGTGTGGGAACCTTGTGTTCAGAGTAGTCCATATACAGTCAGAGTCACACAGCCTGGAAACAGACCGTTCGGTCCAACAGTCTATGCTGACCAAAGTCCCAAACTGTACTAGTCTCACCTAGCTAACATTTGTGTGCTGGATTATGTTACAGTGCTCCAATGAAGCTCAACCCAATCGTGAGGAACAACACCTCGTTTGCTGCTGAGCCACTTTGATATGATGTGGTTTATTATTGTCGCATGTACTGAGAAACAGTAAAAAGTATTGCATTGTGTGCTAACCAGACAAATTATACCTTACAGAAATACATTAGGGTAACAGATCAGAATGCAGAACCTAGTGTTAACCTTCCAGCCTCGAACATTAAATTCCAGAACTTCAGAGCACGAACTCCAGCCTTTTATTCTTACAGTCCCCACCCTCCCTGGCTGGCACAGCAGACCCATTTTCTCCTTATTACACCAAACATTGACACCTATTCCACATCTCAATAATTTCTTTATCATCCTTGTCACTGGTTTTGTCTTTTGCTCTGGGTACCCTCGCCCTTTGTCAAGAGAATAAAATCCACCCTTTTCCAGCTCCTTTCAATTACAAAGTAGAGTCATAATGGACCCAAAACATTAACTCTGTTCCTTTCCCTCCACAGGCACTGCCACATCTGCAGGGTTTCTCCAGCATTTTCTCTTTTTATTTCAGATCTCCACCATCCAGTGTATTTTGTTTTGACACTACACAGCATTACCCGGGCCTCTCGATTCCAGCTCAGTGACAAGTTGTTTTTTTCAGTGATACATTTCTTATTCAATTTTGACCATCATTCAAATGTTACAAAATTCCTGACGTGCCTGAACCAATTGGCCTTTGCTGTACCTGTAAGCATAGATGTTGTGTGTGGCATTGGCAATCTTTTTGTTCTGATAAAGTTCCTGTAGAAGCAGTTTCACCTAAAGAGGAGACAAAGCAGACAAACATCTAAACCTCTGAGTTCTGCAGTAGGTTTGTAGCATCTGCAGGACTAAAATTAAATTCAAAATAATGGATACCCTTCACTCTACAATCCCAGGTATTTTTACTGGCTGCGAATTTGGATCAGAGTGTGGAAAAGGAAAGTATTAGCATTTCCATATTCTCCTGTGTGTGAGGAATGGGGAAGAGATGCCAAATGACTCCTGTGTTGTCACACTTGTAGCTCACTGCAATATCAAAGCCAGCAGCAATAACAGAGCAATTTCACTCTCACCTTTAGCAGGGGAGGCCTCCGAACAGACCATCCTGAACAAACTTGGCATTGGGGCAGAAACGGCTCAGTGTGGCTTTAACTCTGATCACACCACACCATGGTCACAGGGAGACACATCCAGGACAATCACCTCAAACAGAACACCATTTCGTTGACCTCAAAGACTGAAGAAACAGTCCACATGGTGGGGCCGCTGGTGAGTGCTGGTCCAACGTGATTGCCCAATAACATTCATACCGCTGTCTCACAATGGGCTGAGTTAATTTAAACCGCGGGTCAACAACTCAGTTTGAGACATCAAATGGAGTGAAGTAGGATTGTGTTTTAGTATCAGCCCTCTTTAACCCGTTCTTCACTTATGATCTTCACTGTGCTGATGAGGATCATGAAGGAGGAGTACATCTCTGATACGGTCTTGATGGCTCACTCTTTGACTTGTGGCAGCTCAGTGTATAAGCTGTGTGGAGCAAACTGAATCAGTTGGAGACTAGAATATGAGAGTTGAGGACCTCACTGCAAGTCACCCTGCATTGTAGCTTTGTAAAATTGTGTGCTGGTCCACCGTTATTTACGACTGGATGTGACAGGAATACAGGGCATGTAGGATTGGTCAGCTGTACGACTTTTAGCCCTGACAATCTGCTGTTTAGCACACAAGTCATCCTGTTTAGTGACTTCACCAGGCTGACACATCTAGTTCCTCCTGTTGCAATACCCTGGTGGATATTTTCTAATCAACCCATTCAGAGATGGAGCAGAGGGGGACATGAACCCAGGCCTCTCAGTCCAGAGGAAGGGACACTACCACTGCACCACATGAGCCATCTAGGGTAAAGATTTCACAGATATTTTCTAACCGCTCTGGTCAGAGATATTGCGGCTCAACATCTGCAGGAGGTGGGGCTTGGACCTGGATCCTTTCTTCTGAATGTCTCCTTTAGCCAGAGCTGGGCCCCAGCTTGATGGTAATGGCAGAGTAGAGGATACTCCAGGTCATGACAATACAGGCTGTGTTGGAGCTTGAATCTGCTATTGGTAAGGGCCCACCATGCCTCAAGGGCACCCAGTTCAGAAAAACCATTGCTAGTGATTCGATGGATATGAATGGGACTGGGGGGAGCAGCACCCCCAGCTGGAATGACAGCATTGCTGGGAGTGCCAGGGTGTGTGCGCGTGGGTGGGGAGGAGGTTAGAGTGGTCACCTGTGTACAAACCTAGGAGGATGAGGAGGACAGGTCACTTTTGTCACAGTCCTAGATATCATTTGTGAACTCAATGAGAATCAAGAAACAGTGAAAATCTGATTTATGATTTAGCAAAATGAAGTTTGAGGGGAGTCAGATGTGAAAGGCTTGTGATGAGTATGACAGTTTCTGCAAAGAAAAATCTTTAAATATGTTCCACGTTGGCTGCTTTCCCATTGCTAAAACACATTCAAAGAATTGTGCAATTGTGCTAATAGGTGCCGAGAGCAGGGGGAGCCTTTCATATCCAAGGGAGGAAATGGTATCCAATTGCCAAACCAATCTCTTGTGGATCAGTGATCCCCAATCCCTCAGCTTCTCTCCTGCCTGATGTGTCACACTCGATAGTCTCATTAAACCGTGAAGCTTTCCTGCCCACATATATTTGTGTCATTCATGTCTCAAGTCATCAGAATTGAGCCATAGCCAAACTAAACTAACTAATTCACATTGCAACTGCTTACAGGAAATAGCTTGCCCATGGAGGAATAGTGAAGACTAACTCAGAATTAAGAACAGTTAAGAAATGCCTTGTTGCAGAGGGTCAGGAAGTTGAAAATTAAATGCCCTTTTTAGTGGGATGAATGCACACTGACAAAAAAAATCCTCTCTATAATTTATGACCTTTAATTTTTAAAAGTCCATTCATGGTTGTGGGTGGCACTGGCTGAGCCTGTACTTATTCCCTCGCCCCTAGTTGCCCCTTGAGAAGGTGGGGCTGAGCTGCCTTCTTGAACTGCTGCAGTCCATGTGCTGTAGGTAGACCCACAATGCCCTTAGGGAGGGAATTCCAGGATTCTGACCCAGTGACACTGAAGGAACGGCGATATATTTCCAGGTCAGAATGATGAGTAGTTTTGAGGGGAACTTGCAAGGGGTGGTGTTCCATGTATTTGCTGCCCTTGTCCTTCTAGATGGAAGTGGTTGTGGGTTTGGAAGGTGCTGTCTGAGGATCTTTGGTGAATTTCTGCAGTGCATTTTGTAGATAGTACACACTGCTGCTACTGAACATTGGCAGTGGAGGGAGTGAATGTTTGTGGGTGTGGTGCCAATCAAGTGGGCTGTTTTGTCCAGAATGGTGTCAAGTATCTTGAGTGTTGTTGGAGCTGCACTCATCCAGGCAACTGGGGAGTATTCCATCACACTGACTTATGCCTTGTAGATGGTAGACAGGTTTTGGGGAGTCAGAAAGTGAGTTACTCGCTGCAGTATTTATAGCCTCTGACTTGCTCTTGTTGCTACTGTTTATGTGGCAAGTCCAGTCCTTGGGGAACCCCCCCCACCCAAGGATACTGATAAGGAATAAATCTACAACCTCTTGTTGTTCCTGTTACAAGCAAAAACAGTTACTCCCTCTGTACTCTGACCAGCCCACTCACAATTTTGAAAAAACCTCTATCCAATTTCCTCTCAGCCTTCTTCTCTGAAAGGTGAAAGTCTCAAGTTCTTCCATGTATCTTCATCGCTGAGATTTCTCATCCCTGAAGATATTCTTGTAAGCTGCTTTTGCACTCTCTCTAATGCAGTCACCTCTTTCCCATAATGTGGCACCCACAGCTGTACACAATACTCTGGATGAGACCTTACTCATATCTTGTACAAGTTTAACAGGCCCCTACTAATAACGACAAGGATACTGTATGTTTTATTTACTGCTCTCTGCCACATTCAATGATCTGTGCACAAAAATAATCAAGAGCACCCTGCTGCTGCACCCCCTTTTAGACTGAAAGGCAAAGTTGGGGTACAATGTTCTTCTTACCAAAGTGTATCACCTGACACTTCACTACATTGACCCTCACCTGCTACCTGTCCACCCATTCCACCAACTTGTAAATGTCCTTTTGGACTTCCATCTTCACAGTTTATAATTCTTCCACATTTCAGGGGCTCCATTTTGAATGATAACTGGGTCATTAGGTGTATTCAAAGCAAAGACAGGCAGATTTTTCATTAGTATGTATCAAGGATTAAAGGGAAAAGGTAGGAAGGTGGAGTTGAGGATTATCAGACCAGCCATGGTCTTATTGAATAGTAGAGCAGACTTAAGGGGCTGAATGGCCTGCTTCTGCTACTTATATCTTTTGGTTTTGTTGTCAGTGGTGACCATGACAACCATAATTGATTCTTGTAAAAACTCATAGGGGTCATTATGTCCTTTAGGGAATGAAATCTCCCATGCTTACCTAGTCTGGCCTGCATGGGTGTCCAAGTCCAGAGCAATTACTGTTAACTCCCCCCTGAAAAGGCCAAGCAAGCCAACCTGCTGAAGGACCATCAGGGATGGACAACCAGTGATGGTCTTGCCAGCGATAGTCACATCCCACAAAAGAATAAGGAAAACAGTTAGAGAAGGCAACTTAAACGTTGGCCTTTATTACAAGAGATGGTGATTAGATGTACAAATGAGTTACTACATCCGTAGAGGACAGCAGTGAGACTGTTCATAGAAGGTTCTCCAGGATGATTCCCAGGGAGAAAGGGTTTGCGTTGGGAGAAAACATTGAGAAGGTTGGACCAATACCATTGAAGCTGAGAAGAACGAGTATTGGTCTGACTGAAATAGAAGATTGAGTGGGCAAGACAAATCGGATGCTGGGAGGATTCATCCTCTCGGGAGGGAGCTGGGGCTTTAGAACTGGGAAATTTTAAACCTTTTCCCATTTAAGATTGAGATGAGGAAAAATTTCTTCCCTCAAAGCTTGGGAATTCTCTTCTCCAGAGGCTGGGTCATTGAGTTTGACAGATGTTTGACGACAAAGACATCAAGGGTATTGGCGAAGGAGAGCAAGAAAGTGGAGAAGGTTCAAATGGGCTGAATGGCCTCCTCTTGCTCCTGTTTCTTACAATGTGATAGATTTTACCCCTAAAGGCAATTCTTTTCTTTTGCTCAATTCCAAAACCTATTCTCAAAAGGTCTCTTCATACCTGCTGCCTCAGGATCTCTCCAGTACATACTTCAGGGGCAGCACAGTGACTCAGTGGTTAGCGCTTCTGCCCCACAGCACCAGGGACCTGGCCACTCAACCCTTGGGTGACTGTCTGTAGAGCTTGCACGTATTGCCCATGTCTATGAGAGTTTTTTCCAGGTGCTCCAGTTTCCTCCCACAGTCCAAGGATGTGCAGGTTAAATGGGTGGTCATGCTAAACTGCCCAGAGTGTCCAGGGATATGCAAGCTAGGTGGGTTAGCCATAGGAAATGCAGGTTACAAGGATGGGGGTGGGGTCTGTGTGGGTTTGATGGGCTGAATGGCCTTCTTCCACACTGTAGGGATTCTCTGGAATATTGCTACAATCTCTTCCCAAACTTTGGAATTTATCATTAGGCCATACAAATTAATTGGCAACTTTCAAAAAGGGACCATGACCAATAATTGATGGAGAAGAGAGAGAGCAAGAGAAGGGCTAACCTGGCTGCACTTTGAAAGAGCTAGCATCAAATGGACAGGGGGAAGGATCACTGTTCCCAAGACTGCCTGTTGTTTCAACTTGCAAAAATCCACATAAAAAGTATAAACAAATTTGCTAGGCCCATCTACAAATAAGCAAATTTGCAAAATAAATTTGTTTTTGCTTTTCTATAAATCAACAATTAATGCAAATAAATGAACCTGAATACTTAATGATATCTTTTTTCTGGTCAGCACTTAATTCTGGGAGATAAGCAGACTTTTCATTAGGCCCATAATTGGCTGTATTCACTCCCTTACTTTGTGGTGCATTTTGCTACAACTTCATAAATTATACAAAGGCTGCAACTCTAAATGGACATCAAAGTATTCATGAAGCATCAAATCAGCCTTAATCAAGTCTTTTCTCCTTTGATTTCAAAAGCCTAATTTGATATCTTACCATCATTATATATTAACGTAGGGGCGAGGATAAAAATGCCAAGTTAATGTAGTATGGGTTATAGTTTGCGAAGAGAAATTAAAATCTCTTTTCAAATCAAAAAGTTCTTAAAGAGCTCATAAAATTTCAATTAAATTCTCTTTGGAGATGTGTTTTTTATATAAACAAAGGCCTTCCTCATCATTATAAACATTTTCTTTTTCCAATCAGCCCTTAACTCATTATCAAACTCATCAGTGATATATTTATTCTACTGATAAAATGATTTTGATGAGGTTGTTAAAACTTCAAATGGCCAAGTAACCGAGGGAGCCTTCCCAGATCGCAGAATATCAAGAGTGCAACAGGAGGCTGTTTAGCCCATCATGTCTGTGCTGGCTCTTGGAGAGAGCAGCCTGATTAATCCCAATCCCTTCTGCTCTCTTCCCATATCTCAGCAAATTCCATCCATTTCTCCAATTCCCTTTTGGAAGTTCCTATCAAGGCTGCTCCCACTGTCCTTTCAGGCATCATGTTCCAGATCATAACACACTGCATTAATTAGATTCTCCTCTACTGGGATCCTGAAGGGACATTGAGGTAAAGAGGCACGTTGTTGAAGCTTTCATCAGCACCAAATCACAAGAACACCAAATCTCAAAAGGAACATCAATTTATACTGCATGAGAAAACAGACGTTGATTGGCAGAGCCATCATTATGAAAAATGCACCAGGGAATAGTCGAACCCAAGCTTTTGTTTATTCAAACAG
>NW_028270142.1:145023667-145148526 GCF_037043375.1 Chiloscyllium plagiosum
TCATTCCATACACGTACCACCCTCTGCAAGAAAAAGTTGCCCCTTATGTCTCTTTTATATCTTTCCCCTCTCACCCTAAACCTATGCCCTCTAGTTCTGGACTCCCCAATCCCAGGGAAAAGACTTTGTGTATTTATCCTATCCATGCCCCTCAATTTTGTAAACCTCTATAAGGTCACCCCTCAGCCTCCAATGCTCCAGGGAAAACAGCCCCAGCCTGTTCAGCTTCTCCCTGTAGCTCAGATCCTCCAACCCTGGCAACATCCTTGTAAATCTTTTCTGAACCCTTTCATGTTTCACAACATCTTTCCGATAGGAAGGAGACCAGAATTGTACGCAATATTCCAACAGTGGCCTAACCAATGTCCTGTACAGCCACAACATGACCTCCCAACTCCTGTACTCAATATTCTGATCAATAAAGGACAGCATACCAAACGCCTTCTTCACTATCCTATCTACCTGTGACTCCACTTTCAAGGAGCTATGACCCTGCACTCCAAGGTCTCTTTGTTCAGCAACACTCCCCAGGACCTTAGCATTAAGTGTATCAGTCCTGCTAAGATTTGTTTTCCCAAAATACAGCACCTCACATTTATCTGAATTAAACTCCATCTGCCACTTCTCAGCCCAATGGCCCATCTGGTCCAGATCTTGTTGTAATCTGAAGTAACCCTCTTCGCTGTCCACTACACCTCCAATTTTGGTGTCATCTGCAAACTTACTAACTGTACCTCTTATGCTCGCATCCAAATCATGACAAAAAATGACAAAAAGTAGAGGGCCCAGCACTGATCCTTGTGGTACTCCACTGGTCACAGGCCTCCAGTCTGAAGAACAACCCCCCACCACCACCTTCTGTCTTCTACCTTTGAGCCAGTTCTGTATCCAAATGGCTAGTTCTCTCTGTATTCCATGAGATCTTGTTGGAGACATGGGCAGAAAAATGGCAGAGTTTAATCCAGACAAATGTGAGGTGATGCATTTTGGAAGATCATGCACAGGTAGAAATTATACAGTGAATGGCAGAACCCTTAGGAGTATTGATATGCAGAGGCATCTGGGTGTGCAGGCCCATAGATCACGGAATGTGATGGTGCAGGTAAATAAGGTAGTAAAAATGGCCTATGGCATGCCTGTCTTTGCTGGAAGGGACATTAAGTATAAGAATAGACAAGGAAAGGGCGGTGAGTGCCTGGAACGTGCTGCCAGAGGTGGTGGTGGAAGCGAATACAATAGCAGCATTCAAGAAGCTCCTGGATGAATACATGAATAGGAAGGGAATAGAGGCATATGGATCCTGTAAGACAGTTTTAGTATGGAAAGGCAAAATGTGGCAGCACAGGCTTGGAGGGCTGAATGGCCTGTTCCTGTGCTGTATTGTCCTTTACAACCTTCAATTTGCCTCACTGGAAGAGAGAGAGAGGGGTGGATTATCAACCATATCTTTACAGAGCAGCAGAACAGACTGAGGGACCAAATGGTCAGTGTCTGCTCCTACTTACTATATCATTTCAGTAATCCCATGGCACCATCCAGGACCACAAGAGGCCATTCTATTCCTCATCACAATGCCAATTCTTTGAAAGAACTATCCCATTTCTTTCCACTCTCCCTCCCTACACATTTTCTGCCTGATTATTCCAAAATTTCTTTTGTTAGATTTAGAGTTACAATCCTGCTTTGAGCCCTGGTCACATTTGAAGATTCTTTGGTGGTTAACACACAATGAGGGATGAGATACGAGTAAAAGCTTGCTTTAAAATGATGAGGGGTTTTAATATCTAGGAGAACTGGCTGGAGGGCTAGTTACCAGAGGACACAGATTGAAGGTAATCTGCAAATGTCTCAGAGCGGGGATATAGGAGAATTTGTAACTCAGGTCGTTAGGATCTGGAGCACGCTGTCTGGAAAGGTAATGAAAAATTCGATTCTAGCTTTCAGAAGCTAACGGATAAATACTTGAAGCGAAGATTTCACAGGTCCACAGGGAAAGAGTCAGGCAGTGGGGGCGAATTGTTTGCTGTTTCAAAGCACCAGCACAGAGGTGATGGGCTGACTGGCCTCTTTCTGTGCTGTATCATTCTGGGATTATAATGATATGATTGCAGTAGAGGCGGAACAGTGGGAGATGTTGCTTGGAGTGAAGAATTTTACCGTTGGGAAAACGCTGGAGAAGCTGGAGCTGTTTTCTCTGGAGCAGAGATGGCTGAAATTGATAAAATAATGATAGGCCCAGATACAATGGGTAAAAAGGTTCTGTTACTACTCCCCAGGAGATCAATGACCAGGGGATATACAGGAAAACATCAATTATTCAAACGAGATGGGCGGGCACTATTTGGTTCGGATAATTGAGGATTCAGTTAATTCATTCGATGCCTTTCGGCTGGGGCTCGGAGTTTTCTATTAAGTCTGCTCCCCTTTCAGGAGACTAGTAGCAGCACAGCGCATGCGAGCCCTCGCCCGCCCCACCCACGGCAGGTGGACTGGACACCAACAAGACTGCTGCTGCCTTTTGGGCAATGAGTCTCCAAATAGGGTGTGCGCGTACACAGACAGCCCTTTCTACTGCAACATTTTGACAGGTTCCACCTTTGCCCTGTAGAGGACAATGTTGGAGGGATTATTCGGGGGAGAAAGCGAGCTAGAGAGAGAGAGAGAGAGAGAGAGAGAGAGCGCGAGAGAGAGAGAGAGAGAGAGAGAGAGAGAGAGAGAGAGAGAGAGAGAGAGAGCGCGAGAGAGCGCGAGAGAGAGAGCGCGAGAGAGCGAGCTAGAGATTGCACATTCTCCCAATGTCTGCGTGGGTTTCCTCCCACAGTCCAAAAATGTGCAGGTTAGGTGAATTGGCCACGCTAAATTGCCTGTAGTGTTAGGTGAAGGGGTAAATGTAGGGGAATGGGTCTGGGTGGGTTACTCTTTGGAGGGTCGGTGTGGACTTGTTGGGCAGAAGGGCCGGTTTCCACACTGTAGGGAATCTAAAAAAATTTAGAGACGGTGCCTGCGCTCCCATCAGTCCAGGACTATTCTCGGCAGCACTTTCAATTCCTGTAAACAAAAGAAGCGATCAGTGTTGGACACACGTCTTTGATGTAATGTTTCTGTCAGGACCTCAAGATCTCCTTTGGATAATCTGATTTTCGGATAATTGACATTCGGATAATAGAGGTTCCTCCGTAGATTGAAAGCAATTGTTGGAAAGAGTAGTCGGGAGTTGGGAAGGTACTTTGTCCATCCAGGACAAACATATAAATAGAAAGCAGGAGACAACAGCTTCCCTTCACTTGGAGGTCACCACTGATGATGTTACCTGGCCAGGTAATGAAATGTCTGGATATCAAACCTATACAAACCTACACCCTAAACCTCAACCTGAGCTACAAACCTTCACAAACCTTGCAAGGTGCTTTCTTTTTGAATTCAAAAGGGTGATGAGAATCTGGAACCCAGTGCCTGAGGGAGGTCAGGATAGTAATCCTCATCACTTTGTAAAACCACTTCGTTGTCCACTTGAGACATAGTAACCTGCAAGACTAGAGGATGAGACTTGGGGAGTGAAATAAGGCTGGATGGTTCTTTCCTGAGCACAGACTCAATGAGCTGATTGAAAAGCCATACTTCCATTTATCGGGGAGGCAATGACCGAGTGGTATTGTTACTAGACTATTAACCCAGAGACCCAGGGTAATGCTCTGGGGACACCATCCTAGCAGTTAGAAATCTAGAATTGGGAGTCTAATGGCAACCATGAAACTGTTGTTGATTGTCAGAAAATCCATCTGGTTCACTAATGTGTTTCAGGGAAGGAAATCTGCTGACCTTACCCAGTCTGGCCCATATGTTTCTCTAGACCCACAGAAATGTGGTTGACTCTTAACTACCCTCTGTGGGCAATTAGGGATGGGCAATAAATGTTGGTCTGACCATCAGCGTCCAGATCCAGCAAATGAATTTTTAAAATGAATAGTACTTTTCACAACTTCACAGTTAATGAAGTTTTTATTAGTGTCATCACTGTTGTAACTTGGGAAACACTGCAATTGATTTTTTGAATATTTATATGTGGCGAGACCATGGCTGGCAAGACCAGCATTTGGGTCCCATCCCTAATTGCCCCTCATATTCAGTAGCTTCCTCAGCCGTATCAGAATCAATGCTGGACTAATGTTACATATCGGCCAGACTGGGTAAGGATGGCAGATTTCCCTCCCGATAGATCATTCGTGAACAATTGACAATTGTTTCATGGTCATCATCACCAAGACTAGATTTCAATTTCAGATTTTCTTTAGTAACCGAATTTAGATTTCACCAGACACCACGGCTGGGCTTTGAACCAGAAATACCCTGGATGAATGGTAAACTGCGAGAGGATTCCAGAAGGACATGGACAAGGTGGTGGAGTGGGTTTGTCGGTGGCAGACTACGTTCAATATGAAGAAGTGAGATGATGCGTTTTGATAGGAAGAACATTGAAAGACAATGTAAAATAGGTGGGGGTACAATTCTAAGAAGGGAGCGCAGGATCAGAGGGACCTGGATGTATATATGCACAGATCATTGAAAGTTGTAGGATGGGTGGAGAGAGCATTCAATAAAGCACAGTGTCCTCAGCTTTATTAATAAGTACAAGAGCAAGTGGATGATGTTGAACTTACACGGGGCACTTTTTAGACCTCAGTTGGAGCATTGTGTACAGTTCCAGATGCCAAATTATTGGAAAGATACGAATGTTTTGGAGAGAGCGCAGAAATGGTTTACATTAGCAGTTCCAGGGATGAGAAACTTCACTGATCAGGGTAAATTGAAGAAGCTGGCTTTGTTCTCCTTAGTGAGAAAGAAACAGAGAGAAGATCTGGTAGCGATGCTTTCAAAGTCATCAGCGGGCTGTATATTGTTGACAAGGAGAAACAGTTCTGGTTTGTCAAAAGGAACAAGGGATTTAATGAGATCAACAAAAAAAGCATTGAAGTGTGAAAACTTCTTTCACCCAGCGAGTAGTTAGGGTGTGGAATGTACAGGAGACAGGTTCAACTGAGACGTTCAAGAGGGGCATTGGATGTGTATTTGGATAGAAATGAAGTGCGGGAATATGGGGAAAAAGCAAGAGATTGACATCGGGTATGACACTCGTTTGAAGGGCCAGTAAAGGCACGATGAGCCGAACGGTCTCATTATGCACCATAAGAATTCCGAGATCTTTCTTTGTTCTTTCATGGGAGGTTGGCATTACCGGCAAGGGCCAGTATTTGTACTCCATCCCTAATTGCCCTGGAACTGAATGGCTCTCTGGGATATCTCAGAGGGCAGTTAACGGTCAATGACATTTCTTCTTATTTAGCAGCCTCTCGTGTCAAAGGCCTTCTGGAAATCCAAATAGATCACATCCACTGGCTCTCCTTGGTCTAACTTGTTCATTACCTCCTCAAAGAATCCTAATGGATTTGTCAGGCATGACTCCCCTTAACAAAGCCATGTTGACTCAGCCATATTTTGCCATGCACTTCCAAGTCTCCACAATCTTATTCTTAATAATGAACTCTAAAATCTTACCAAAGACTGGGATAAGACTAACCGACTTACAGATTCCTGTCTTCTACTTCCCTCCCTTCTTAAACAGGGGTGTTGCGTTAGCCATTTTCCAGTCCTCTGGGACCATTCCTGACCCAAACGATTCCTGGAAGATCACTACCAATGAATCTACAATCTCTTCTGCTTTCCCATTCTGCACTGCTTTTCAGACTGGAGACCTGTGAACAGTGGTGTGCCACAAGAAACGGTGCAAGGTCCAATGCTTTTTGTCATAGAACATAGAACAGTACAGCTCAGTACAGACCCTTCGGCCCACAATGTTGCGTCGAGCACTTACCTTAATCTAAGATCAACCTAACCTACGCACCCCTCACCTTACTGCTGTCCATGTGCTTGTCCAGCAGTCGCTTAAATGTGCCTAATGTCTCTCTGACTGTACTACCTCTCTGAGTCATTTTATATAATGATCTGGATGTGAACATAGCAGGTATGGTCAGTAAGTTTGCAGATGACACCAAAATTGGAGGTGTGGAGCTGAAGAAGGTTATCTCAGTGTACAATGGAATCTTGATCAGATGGGCCAATGGGCCGAAGAGTGGCAGATGCAGTTTAATTTCAATAAATGTGAAGTGCTGCATTTTGGAGAAGTAAATCAGGGCAGAACTTGTACACTTAAGGTCCTGGGACTGCTGCTGAGGAGTGTAACAAAGAGACCTTGGAGTGCACGTTCATAGGATCGTGAAGGTGGCATTTAGTATGCTCTCATTTATTGGTCAGAGCATTGAGTACAGGAGTTGGGAGGTCATGTTGTGGCTGTAGAGGACATCGATTAGGCCACTGTTGGAATACTGTATTCAATCCTGGTCTCTCTGCTATAGGAAGGATGTTGTGAAACTTGAAAGGGTTCAGAAAAGATTTATAAGAATGTTGCCAGGTTGGAGGGTTGGAGGGTTTGAGCTACAGGGAGAGGCTGAATAGGCTGGGGCTGTTTTCCCTGGAGCATCGGAGGCTGAGAGGTAAACTTATACAGGTTTATAAAATCATGAGGGGGCATGGATAGGGTAGATGGCCAAGGTCTTTTCCCAGGGTTTGGGGAGTCCAAAGTTGGACAACACAGTTTTAAGGCGAGAGGGACAGATTTCAAAGGGACCTAAGGGCAACTTTTTACACAGAGGGTGGTGCGTGTATGGAATGAGCTGCTAGAGGAAGTGGTGGAGGCTGGTACAATTGCAACATTTAAAAGGCACCTGGATGGGTATATGAATAGGAAGGATTTGGAGGGATATGGGCCGGGTGCTGGCAAATGGGAGTAAGATTGGGTTGGGATATCTGGTCAGTTTGGACAGAAGGGACTGTTTCTGTGATGTATATATCTGTGACTCTACCTCTTCAGCCCATCTGGTCCTGGTGATTTATCCACCATCAGACCTTTCAAGCTTCCCCAGCACCTGCTCCTTAGTGACTGGCCACTACACTCACCTCTGCCTCCTGACTCTCTTGAAGTTATGGTATGCTGCTGGTGTCTTCCACAATGAAAACTGATGCAAAGTACCTGTTCAATTTCTCCACCATTTCTTTGATCCCCATTAGTACTTCTCTAGCCTCATTTTCCAGCAGTACAATGTCCACTCTTCAGATATCTAAAAAAAACTCTGACTAGCTTACTCATATTTCACCCTCTCCTCATTATTGCTTGTTTAGGTATCCTCTGCTGGCTTCTAAAGTTTTCCCAATCCTCTGGTTTCTCATTAATCTTCACCATATGGTATGCTTTTGCTTTTATCGGAGAAAGTGAGGACTGCAGATCAGACTTGAGTGTGTGGCGCTGGAAAAGCACAGCAGATCAGGCAGCATCCGAGGAACAGGGGATAGACCCTTCATCAGGAATGAGGCTTGTGGACCGGGGAGGTGGGGGGTGGGGGAGCTAAAAGATAAATGGGGGGATGGGAGGACGGTGGGGCTGGGGGAAAAAGTAGCTGAGAATGCAATAGACAGATGAAGGTGGGGGAGAAAGTGATAAGTCATAGAGGAGAGTGGAGTGGATAGATGGGAAAGACAATGGACAGGTCAAGAGGGCGGCCAAGTTGGAGGCTTGGGACTCGGATAATGTGGGGGAAGGGGAATTGAGGAAACTGTAAACTGCATATTAATCCCATTTGGTTGCAGGGTCCTGAGACGTTTTTTCTCCAGACATTGGGTGGTTAGGGTGTGGCGATGCAGGAGGCCCAGGACCTGCATGTCCTTGGCAGAACGGGAGGGGGTGTTGAAGTGTTTAGCCACGGGGCTCTGGGATTGGTTGGTGCAGATGTCCCAGTGATGTTCTCTGAAACAATCTGCAAGTAGGCATCTCGTCTCCCCGATGTAGAGGAGACCACACCCGCTGCAATGGATACAGTAGATGACATTGGTGACGGTGCAGGTAAATTTCTGTCAGATGTGGAAGGATCCTTTGAGGTCTTGCACAGAGGTGAGGTGGGGGGAAGTGTGGATTCAGGTTTTGCACTTCCTGTGTTGGCAGGGAAAGGTGCCAGGAGTGGGGTATGGGCTGGTGGGGGGGCATGGACCTAACAAGAGAGTCGTGGAGGGAATGGTCTCTCCAGAACGCTGATGGGATGGGGAGGGAAATATATCCCTAATGGGTGGGGTCAGTTTGTAGGTTGCAGAAACGGCAAAGGATGATGTGATGTATACGGAGGTTGGTGGGGTGGAAGGCGAGGACCAGGGGGTTCTGTCCTTGTTGCATTGGGAGGGGTGGGTTTCAATGGGCAGCAATGTGGGAAGTGGAGGAGATGCGCTGGAGGCTGGACACCAACTTGCGGATGGTTTCAGAGAACATCTCTGGGACACCCACACCAACCAACCCCACTGCCCGTGGCCGAACACTTCAACTTCTCCTCCCACTCTGCAAAAAACACGCAGGTCCTGGACTTCCTCCATCACTAAATCTGAACCACCTGACACCTGGATGAAGAATGTTTCATCTTCCGCCCTGGGACCCTCCAACCACACAGGATCAATGTGGATTTCACCAGTTTCTTCATTTCCCCTCCCCCCACATTATCCCAGTCCCAACTCAGCACCGCCCTCTTGATCTATCCATCGTCTCTCCCATCTATCCGCTTCACCCTCTTCTCCGACCTATCACGTTCTCCCCCACCTTTACCTACCTCTTGCATTCTCAGCTACCTTCCCCCGCCAGCCTCACCTCCCCCCCCCTCCCATTTATCTCTCAGCCCCCCGACACACAAGCCTCATTCCTGATGAAGGGTTTATGCCCGAAACGTCAATTCTCCTGCTCCTTGGATGCTGCCTGACCTGCTGTGCTTTTCCAGTACCACACCCACGACCTTCGCTTTTATGCTGTCCCTGACTTCCCTTGTTGCCTCATCCTCTCCCTAGTTTGATGCTGTGATAGCTTTAAGAGGTGTATTTTGTCCTTTTATTTTTAAATGAAGAAAGATTGAGAGAGAGGCGATGAGCAGTCTACTCAGAGGCCTGGTTTGCTGCTCACTTCTCTGAAGGGCCCTCATAGTTTGCTCAATTAAAAGATGTTATATAAATGTAAATTTTCATCGCTGATGGAGTTGTATCATAGTCCTGCTCACTTAGTAAGAATAAGGATTTCTTTGTAGCTTACCTTCTGAGCTTTCAGGAATATCCACATCCACTGCTAATTGCTGAGAGGGCGGCTGACACCCAAGAAAATAATCATCTTGATCATTCACTTCAGCCTCTTCTGTTGTTTTCCGTGTTTCTGGAACTGTCAGAAACAATGTAGTAAAGTCTACACTTTAAAAAAAATATTGTTCCACTTTCTTCCAGATGAAGAACAGAAATTTAAACACAAAATCCAAGTCATTATTCCTTTCCTTTCAAACATCTTAGTTCAAATATCCACACTCTCCTTCACCACCAGACAATATTCCAAAGCAGTAATCTCAAAACCCGGATTTTTTGGAAAGGATCCTGCGTACTGCCTACAAAGTGAATGAATTCCCAGAGAACGAGAATTCAGCCTGCTGCAGTCCCTGCATCTGAGTTCCTAAGGTAAGTCATTCTGTCAGATCAGAAACTGCAAGAACATTCATTACTCATTGACCGACTGATAGAACCACAAAGTGGTGACAAAACTCAACAGATCTAGCAGCATCTATGGAGAGAGAAACAGAGTTAATGTTTCAAGTCTAGCATAACCCTCCTTCAGGTCTGGTGTGGCAGAGGCAAGTTCAGTTGAGGCTTTTAAAAGGGAATTGAATAACCTCCAGGAGGTTACGTCACAGAGCTATGGGAAAGGGTCAGGGAGTGGGACACACTTGGGAAAAGCTGGCAGGGACACAATGGGCCAAATGGCCTCCTTTTCACCTGCAAGCATTCCATGATTTTCAAATCACTTTCTGCACGCTGAATTCCTTAGTGAGTGAGTGATTGAGCAAGTCAGTGTATACTTGCATGCTCACAAACACATACGTGTATCATTTATATCATTATCACATTTATACAAGCCATAATTTTTAACAAATTCTTTCAAGGGATGTGTGTTGCTGACAAGACCAGCATTTGTTGCCCATCCCTGTATGCCCCTTGAATTCACTGGCTCACTTAGCCATTGCAGAGGTAGTTGAGAGGTGACTGAGGTGTATATAATTATAGTGGTGGTGGTAGTAGTTATGTTGGTGAAGACTAGATGGGTGAAAGGGTATTTCTTGCACTGTATGCATCTATGAGAATCGACCACATTACTATGGGTTTAGAGTCACATGTAGGTCAGACCACATAAGGACATGATTGAGATGTATAAGATTGAGGGGAATGGACAGGGTGAATAGAGAGCAGATGTTCCCTTGGTTGAGGGGTCAGTCACGAGAGGGCACTGTTTTAGGGTAAGGGGCAGGAGATTCAGAGGGAATTTGAGAAACATCTTTTTCACTCAGCAGGTGGTGGGAATCTGGAATGCACTGCTTGGGAAGGTAGTAGAGGCTGGAAACCTTACAACCTTTAAAAAAAAAGTGAATGAGCACGTCAAATATCATAACATTGATGGATGTGGACAAATGCTGGAACTGGGATTAGTGCACTTCTGGTGGCAGTTATGGTGCACACTTGACGGGCTGAAGGGTCTTTTCTGTCCTGTATGAATCTATGATAGACAGACAAACAGAACATTACAGTTCTCAATGTTGCGCCAATCTGAAGTCCATCCAACCTACACTATCCCATTCTCGTCCATATGCCTATCCAATATTAAATGCCTCTAAAGTTGCTGTGGGTCTGAAGTCACATGTAGGTCAGACTAGATAAGGATGGCAGATTTCCTTCCCTGAAGGATATCAGTGAACCAGCTGGATTTTTACTATAATCTACAGTGCCTTCATGGTCACCATCACCAATTTATTAACTAAATTTAAATTCCACCTTTGGCTGTGGTGGGATTTGAACCCATGCCTGCAGGCAGTAGCCCAAGCATCTGGATAACTAGCCCAGTGACAATACCACTGTGCACTATCTTCCCAATACCTATAATATTCGAGATATATGCACACATTGGGATATATAAATTCTACATGGTCTAATCTGCAAGAGATGAAAGTGGATCAATTCCTATAAATTCTAGAATGTTTACCTTGATTCCTGACTTGTTTATACTATTATGACCCCCACTCATTGGATGGTCATAACTGACACTATTTGTAAAAGGAGAGATTTGGTTCAAAGCACTTTCCAGTAAGCAGTATACAACACAGATGGTTCACTTTGGAGCTGCTAAAGTGTGTACGCAGGTGCAGAAATAGAATATCAGTAATAACTCACAACAGGATTTGGCGACTACCTGCATCAGCTGATTGGGATTTGAGGAGAAGGAAGTCTCGAATCTTTCCCACCCAGAGGAACAGTATGCATTCTCCCAAGTTCTGCCTGAAATACATTAATCAAATCAAAACGTTCAGTCACGACTTCAACTGTTTGACAACATCAAACTGAAAGTTTATTGCAGAACCATCGAACAATACAGCACAGGAGACCGTTTGGTTCATCAGCATTTGTGATTTTATTTTTTTTTAGCAACTTGGAATGGTGGTGCCTGAATGTTTCTGTAACCTACCACTATCACAGTGGGGGGACTTATGAACTCACACTTAGAGAGCATTAATTAGTAAGAAGAAACTAGTCTCTTTGATGAGGGGCTACGAATACAACTTTGTGATTTCAGAAATGAGTAAGTACTTAAAGGGCATTTGCTGGCAAAAAAAAGACATTTTAACAAAGCTGTTGATCAGGACAATTCACAAGAATACAAATGTAAGTTTATACTACATGAGAGAAGATTACTGATCAGTGGACTCTAATTTGTACAGGTGATGCTACAGGAAATGTACTAGCTAGTAATGATTGACAATTAACCACCAGGTTTTGTTTAAATCTCAAATATCAAAACTGTAAGTATAACAAACTTTTACCTATCCACCTCCATAACCAGCGCTCCTCAAACATTCCAGAAGATTCCCCCGGCCTCTGGAACTGCTCGGACACCATTAGCCATGCGGCTGGTGCAGCCACCATCCCCACACTGATTGATGACGTCATTTCCGCCCCCATCACGGGCGCTTCCACAGCCACTTCGGCCCCTCACAATTCCTTATGCACCACACGTGACATCACTTCCACCCCTCACATCATCACGGATGTAACACGCTCAGTGACTTCCGCCCCCCCATACTGCCGTGTTTGTCACCACTTCCACCTCCACTCATCTGCATTCTGCTGACATGCCCCCCCACAGATCCCACTGTCACCATCCCCGCACCCGCAGAACCCTGAGGGGAACACCACCCCTGCTCATGCCTCCACCCCCATTCCCCCCACCATCACACCCACTCCAGTTACAGGCTCCGCCCCCACTCCCAGCTCCACACCCACACCAGATCCCAGCTCCCAGCCCTGCCGAGTTTTCACCATCCCCCCAGACCTCCCCCTCACTGAGGACGAACGATCAGTCCTCAGCAAAGGACTCACCTTCATCCCCCTCCGTCCACGCATCAATGAATTTAATACACGCCGTGACATCGAACACTTCTTCCGCCGCCTCCGCCTCCGAGCTTACTTTCACAATCAGGACTCCCGCCCACCTTCCGAGGACCCCTTTGCCCACCTCCAGCACACTCCATCCACCTGGACACCCCGCGCTGGCCTATTACCCACCCTCGACCTCTTCATTTCCAACTGCCGCCGGGACATTAACTGCCTCAACCTGACTACCCCCCTCCCCCACTCCAACCTCTCATCCTCACAACGCGCAGCCCTCCAATCTCTCTGCTCCAATCCTGACCTCACCATCATGCCAGCGGATAAAGGGGGCGCAGTGGTAGTCTGGCGCACTGACCTCTACACCGCTGAAGCCAGACGCCAACTTGAGGACACCTCCTCCTATCACCCCCTCCACCATGACCCCATCACCAAACCATCATCTCCCAGACCATACAGAACCTCATCACATCAGGAGATCTCCCACCCACAGCTTCCAACCTCATAGTCCGGGAACCCCGCACTGCCCGGTTCTACCTCCTTCCCAAGATCCACAAGCCTGACCACCCTGGCCGACCCATTGTCTCAGCATGCTCCTGCCCCACTGAACTCATCTCTACCTACCTCGACACTGTCCTATTCCCCCCAGTCCAGAACTCCCAACATACGTTCAGGACACCATCCACGCCCTCCACCTCCTCCAAGACTTCCGTTTCCCCGGCCCCCAACGCCTCATCTTCACCGAGAATATCCAATCCCTCTACACCTCCATCCACCATGACCAGGGCCTCCAAACCCTCCATTTCTTCCTCTCCCGACGTCCCCAACAGTACCCTTCCACCGACACTCTCATTCGTTTGGCCGAACTAGTCCTCACCCTTAACAATTTCTCCTTCGAATCCTCCCGCTTCCTCCAGACCAAAGGGGTAGCCATGGGCACACATATGGGCCCCAGCTATGCCTGTCCCTTTGATGGCTACGTAGAACAGTCCATCTTCCGTATTTACACCGGCACCACTCCCCACCTCTTCCTCCGCTACATTGATGACTGCATTGGCGCCACCTCGTGCTCCCGCGAGGAGGTTGAGCAATTCATCAACTTCACCAACACATTCCACCCTGACCTTAAATTTACCTGGACATCCCTGACACTTCCCTCCCCTTCCTGGACCTCTCCATCTCCATTAATGATGGCCGACGTTTTTTTTTACAGACCCACCGACTCCCACAGCTACCTGGATTACACCTCTTCCCACCCTACCTCCTGCAAAAATGCCATCCCGTATTCCCAATTCCTCTGCCTCCGCCGTATCTGCTCCCAGGAGGACCAGTTCCACCACAGAACACACCAGATGGCCTCCTTCTTTAGAGACCGCAATTTCCCTTCCCACGTGGTTAAGGATGCCCTCCAACGCAAGTCGTCCACATCCCGCACCTTCACCTTCAGACCCCACCCCTCCAACCGTAACAAGGACAGAACCATCCTGCTGCTCACCTTCCACCCTACCAACCTTCGCATAAACCAAATCATCCGCCGACATTTCCGCCACCTCCAAACATATCCCTGGTGGTGGGGTCTATTTCCCTCCCCACCCCTTTCCGCCTTCCGCTTTCCGCAAAGACTGTTCCCTCCGTGACTACCTGGTCAGGTCCAAGCCCCCCTACAACCCACCCTCCCATCCTAGCACTTTCCCCTGCAGGAAATGCAAAACCTACGCCCACACCTCCTCCCTCACCTCCATCCAAGGCCCTAAAGGAGCCTTCCACATCCATCAAAGTTTTACCTGCACATCCACCAATATCACTTAGTTTATCCATTACTCCCGATGCAGTCTCCTCTACATTGGGGAGACTGGACACCTCCTAGCAGAGCACTTTAGGGAACACCTCTGGGAAACCCGCACCAATCAACCACACCGCCCTGTGGCCCAACATTTCAACTCCCCATCCCACTCTGCCGAGGACATGGAGGTCCTGGGCCTCCTTCACCGCCGCTCCCTCACCACCAGACGCCTGGAGGAAGAACACCTCATTTTCCACCTCGGAACACTTCAACCCCAGGGCATCAATGTGGACTTCACCAGTTTCCTCATTTCCCCTTCCCCCACCTCACCCCAGTTCCAACCTTCCAGCTCAGCACTGTCCCCTTGACTTGTCCTACCTGCCTATCTTCTTTTCCACCTATCCACTCCACCCTCCCCCCCAACCTATCACCTTCATCCCACCCCCATCCACCCATTGTATTCTTTGCTACCTTCCCCCACCTTCCTCTCTGACCTATCACCTTCATCCCCTCCCCCACTCACCTATTGTACTCTATGCTACTTTCTCCCCACCCCCACCCTCCTCTCACTTATCTCTCCACCCTTCAGGCTCTCTGCCTGTATTCCTGATGAAGGGCTCCTCGGATGCTGCCTGAACTGCTGTGCTTTTCCAGCACCGCTAATCCAGAATCTGGTTTCCAGCATCTGCAGTCCTTGTTTTTGCCTAAATGTTAAACCAGGCAGGTTGACTCTGATTGATCAAGGTACATCCTTGAGAAATTAACCAGCAAATGACTGTCACCTGTTTTGTGGAATTGAAATAGGCTCAGGGTGTGCACCTTTTCTGTCGGTCGGTAAAAAGAAAGGGTCCCGTGTATTGAAAAACGTAGCTTCTAGTTCACACAAGCATGTCACACTGCAAGTCGGATTAATGGCCCGAACTTTGTTGTCAGCGTAATTCTTCATACAGTCAGGATTATCCAGCAAAGGCTATCAAACTGCAAAATGGCAGTGAATTGGACACTACATTGCGGGGGCAGTTTTGCAAACATGAGCTGGCTGGCTTTGCTTGCTGCGAACAGCCAAAGGGATACTGTTTGAAACAATCCTCCAGCCTTTGGGACATGCATCCCTGTGGCACAGAAATACACAGACCATGTTTGGGTATTAGGCAGAATGCCCTTCTGGCTTGATGGCAGCACCATCAGTGGCAAACCTCACAGCTACTGTCACATGCCGCTCAGAACTTTTAGAAACCTTTCCTATCTAGGGTAGTGTGAGGTAGACTTCAGGATCTAAGGTGATAGATTAAGCCCATTCATGGGTGCACTTGTCAAACAATTAGAACTGGGCAAAAGCGAGGACTGCAGATGCTGGAGATTAGAGTGGTTGCTGGAAAAGCACAGCAGGTCAGGCAGCGTCCTCCTGCTCCTCGGATGCTGCCTGACCTGCTGTGCTTTTCCAGCACCACTCTAATCTTGAAACAAATAGCACTGTCCTTTCAGACTGTGCCAAATGGTGATCTTCTCTTTAAATTGATATTCTTGCAAATTGTCCTGATGAGTGCAAGACAAAAAATGTCTTCTTTCAGAAACGCTCATGCTTTACACCAATAATTAACTATTTGTATCCTTCAAGGATTTAAAATATTATGACAATTCTATAGTGGCATCTGCAATAGACACTTAGAAATTTATTAAATTTCCCTCATCATGACTCTTGAGGTCTGCCCATGTGGGTACTGGGTGAGTTTGCATTGAGGCCGTAAGGGCAAAGAGTGATGGCTGGGATGAATGGGCTTAGTACTGTTTTAATATAGGGACAATAATGGGCATGGGGGTGATGAGGGTTCATTGAGGGGAAATTAAGTGGGCTGCTTTGGAGGCTGGAAGGGATCATTGGGGTGTGTAGAGGCATATTGTTTGGCATGGTTTGACATGGATGCGATATGGGGGGGGGGGGGTCAAGAAGCGAGTGGAGAGATAGTATGAGCGATTGTAACTGGGATACAGCCACCATGATACTGTGGAATGGTCCTTTAAGGAGCCTAGCAACACCCACACACCACACCAACCCCCCCACTATTTCTAAGGCTACGTCTGAAACCATCCCCCTCAGGGTGGGGGGCCTGAATTCAGCCACCCCACCACCCACCTCCAGGATAAAGATTTAAACATTTAGTACACATTCGAGTCGGGTGTGGGAGTTGGGAATTTTCCAAACCCAGATCATTCACCTCCTAGCCCCTTTCCTCCCCCCGCAATCCCAACTGGGCAATCTGAAACATGGCGGCAAAGTGAGGGGCACTGTTTTCAGGCAAAATTACTTCTAACAGGGCGTAGTAAATCTTTGGAATTCTCTCCCTCAGAGTCTTGTCAATGTGCCAATGCTGAGTTTATTCAAGGGAAACGGATAGGTCTTTGATCTCAGGGTACGAGGGGATTTGGATAATAGAGGAGAATTGAGGAGAATTGGGGAGGGAGTGGTGTGGTGGAAATGTCTTTGGACCAGTAATCCCAGAGACAAAGACTAATGTTTTCAAGACATGGGTTCCAATCCCTCCATGGCAGAAGGTGAAATATGAATTACTTTTTGTTTGGAAGGCTATTTTAATAGTGACAATTGTTGTAAACCTCTTTAAGGAAGGAAATCTGCTGTCCTTATCTAGTATGGCCTACATGTGATGCCAGACCCATAGCAATGAGGTTGACTCTTAAATGATGGAAGCAACCCACTCATTTCAAAGATCTTGCCAGTGACATCCACATCTTATGAAAGAATAATCAACTTACAGATAGGTTTCCTCCAAGCTGTTTGAAAGAGCTGTACATTCTTGTCCTCTCAGCCATGATGCACTAAAATCAAACCAAAAAAAAAAATCAAACAAAATGTTTAATGCCCTTAAAGGAAACACAATTGTTTATCTGGTTCAATATAACAAAGGTGTTAAAATTAATACTACTTGCTTTCTAAGCACAGCCAGCAATTAGAAAGACAAATGGTCTGTTTTGAGCTTAAATTTCCACCCCCAGTATCTCAACCAATCAGAAAAGCTCTGCCTGCTGGAGCATCAGAGTCAAGATTAGTGCTAGAAAAGCACAGCAGGTCAGGCAGCATCCGAGGAGCAGGAAAATCGACGTTTCGGGCAAAAACCTTCCACAAGCTTGTGACATGATGAAGGGCTTTTGCCCGAAACGTCGATTCTCCTGCTCCTCGGATGCTGCCTACCCTGCTGTGCTTTTCCAGCATCACTCTGAATCTAGAATCTGATGCTCTAGCATCCGCAGTCCTCACTTAGTGCCTTGCTGGAGCATCAGTCATATCCTCACACCATTTATTCTGAAAGTTGGCTGAAGATCTAGTCAAATTCTTCTAGTAACTGTCTGATCCTCAAACTGCTCTATAACATCATTTTTTTTTCTCCGAAAACAGAATGTGTTTTATTTTTCTGGTGAATAGATTGCAGTTCAATGTTTAATTTGGTTCTTGGAATCAAATAATCACTCCAGTGTGGAAATAGGCCATTTGGTTCTATTCGTCTACACTGACCCTCCGAAGAGCATCCCATCCAGATCCACCACCCCTATCCTCGTTACCCTGCATTCCCCATAGCTAACCCACCTAGCCTCCACAGCTCTGGACAGTATGGATAACTCAGCATAGCCAATCCACCCGAACCTGCACAAGTTTGGACTGTGGGAGGAAACCAGAGCATCCAGAGGAAACCTAGACACACACAAGTAAAGGCAGACAGTCATAAACGCAGGCAAGGTGGGCCCCAGGAAACAAGCAATTATCACAAGACATGTGACCACCAAGAAATTCCTTTTTGAGAAAACAATTCCATCATTGACATGTTTAAAGAAAAACAAAAACACAATTCTGGTTATTCACAATCCTCCAAACACGTGTCCATAAAATTAATACGTGCAAAAGCCTTCATAACACTAGCTATCATCAGTGTTTCTGCTCAATTCCAAAGAATGGTTGGATGGTCATTTTCCTGGAGACTTAACAGCTTCCTCTCTAACCCAGTAAACCCAATTCTACCCACCACCTCCAGTAGCGGCAGTGAGAAGGGCAACCTCTGCAAATGCAGTCACCAAACTCAATCTTTTTGGTTCCAGGTACTGTGGTGTTCCAGTAATTTCGTTGCTCACCTGGAACTATGTCTGCACATATCTTAATTCCTGTCAAGTGCCCATTAATGTCTTCAGCAGAGGATGAAAATGATTGCAAACATTCAACAACTTGGGTTAAAGATGGGATTATAAACACTGAAAGAAAGAGACATGTTGCCAAAGCCAACAGACCATCTGTCATTAGATGTGAGTCTGCAATTGGACAGCAATTGTTGAAGATTCCAGAATGCCAGATAGCTCCACTAACACTAAATCTTTGATAATCAGTCAGGCTGATATAGTGGCTTGTGCATACTTGCTAAAGGCAACTTGCATTCTTACACAGGGACCGGTTCACTGCAAACAAAAGGCAACTTCAGAAGTTAATGATTCCCTGCTGCTTTTTCCATGACAATGCCTCAGCCAGTCAGGACCCCCTCTTTCCTGCAGTATAGAGAGTGAGTGTTTGCAACCTGGCACCTTGCATTTGCCCTGAAGACTGGTGGACATTCTCATGGACATCTTCAACATCACCTGGAGCTGCATCATTGTTCCAACATACTCCAAGGCTGCTAACATCAACCCCATGCCAAAGAGGTCTTCAGCGTCCTGCCTCAACAACTATCACCCTGAATTGTTTCAAGAGGCTCATGAGACCTTGCTGTCCCCCTCACTGGACACCCTGCAGTTCACATATCAACCCAAGCGCTCAACAGATGATGCCATTCCCACCACCCTCCATCTGGCCCTCACCCACCTGGAGAAGAAGGACATCTAGGTCAGATTACTATCCATAGACTTCAGATCTGCATTTAACACCATCATTCCTCAGCACCTGATTGGAAAGCTGAGTCTGCTGGACCTAACTACCTCCCTTTGTAACTGGATCCTGGACTCCTGACTGGGAGATCTCCAACACCATCACACTGAGCACAGGGACCCCCCAGGGCTGTGTGCTCGGTCCGCTGCTGTTCACCCTGCTGACACATGACTGTGCAGTGATGCACAGTTCGAATCACATCATCAAGTTCACTCATGATATGAGTGTAGTGGGTCTCATCAACAGGAATGACGAGTCAGCATTCAGAGAGGAGATGCAGCAGCTAACGGACTGGTGCAGAGCCAACAACCTGTCCCTGAACGTGGACATGATGAAAGAGATGGTTGTTGACTTCAGGAGGCCACGGAGCGACCACTCTTCACTGGACACAGACGGCTCCCTCATGGAAATAGTGTGGCATACACCTGGTGGAGAATCTCACCTGGACCCTCAACACCAGCTCCATAGCCAAAACAGTCTAGCAGTGTCTCTACTTTCTGCGCAGGCTGAGGAAAGCCCACCTCCCACCCCCCACCCCCATCCTCCTCACATTGTACAGAGGGTTCAATGAGAGTACCCTGAGTTGCTGCATCACTCCCTGGTTTGGGAATTGCACCATCTTGGAATGTAAGGCCCCACAACGGATAATGAGTTCGGCTGAGAGGATCATCAGGATCTCTCTTCCCTCCATCGCAGACATTTACACCACACACTGCAGCGGAAAGGCTAAGAGCATTGTGGAAGACCCCACACACCCCTCACCCAAACTCTTCTCCCTCCTGCCACCTGGCAGAAAATACTGGAGCATTTGGTCTCTCACTGCCAGACTGGGAAATAGTTTCTTCCCTCAAGCTATCAGGCACCTTAACATAGTATGATCAGACTCTTTCCCATCTGAAATTCTTTGAATTGCTGCTAGAAAAATGTCTATTATTCATCATTCTTCTATTACACTGTAACATGCATGTTTTGCACTAATGTACTTTAAGCCATGTACGATTGTGTAGTTTGTGTTGTCCATGTAGCACCCTTAGTACTGCTGGAACGCTATCTTGTTTTTACTGCATCAGTTGAGTATGGTAGAAATGACAAATAAAAGCTTTTCTCTCTCTCTCACACACACACAGACACACCCACAGACACACACACGATGAAAAGCTTCAGGAAGCTTATTGCTTACTTTAACTGATAGACGGGTGGAGCAGATGAAGGGTATTCAGGAGGAAGCATCACCTGGATAGCAAAGAACATAAGAGATGATTATACAGATTAATTTTACGTAGAATCACTTGAAACTTACAATATCATAATTGGTCTAACTGGTCAATATTCCTGCTTCAAAACAGCCTTGCTCCATCATTCCCCATTTCCCATAACCTTCTATTCCTTTCTCCTACATGCGTTTAACTAACTGCCCAGTTAATGCTTCATACTACATAAGGGTTGAAAGGCAATTTGATGGATGTGACTGGGGTCATGGGGTGTGGTAGGGTGTGTGTCCAGATACAATCAATGGAGGATTGGGGATTGGTCTGAATAACTACATTCGCTGTTACCAGCTGTTGTCAGTAGTAATGGACTAAAACCGTAAGTTGGACCGGATTCAGCCCAACAAGATGCTGTGACCATGGATGTCACTTAGGCTTTAACATCACTTTCACGTCCAAACCTTTGATTCTCTGAGCGACCTATATGCTGTGTATCTCAGCATTAAATATACTTTGTGAACTCAGCAAATAACAGAAGCCTGGCCTGCGATGCAGTTTTGCCTTTGCATGGTGAGGGTGGAGCAGACGAGACAGCAATTGGAGCACATACTCTACCTGCAAACAAACAGTCCATTTGGGGTGTTCTAATTCATCCACAACTCGAATACAAAATACCCTGGCAGCCTCATCAATGACACACCATTCATCTTCATAGATGGATGACAGCGCTTCAATCTCATCGATCTGATGGAGAACAGAACTGAATTCTGAATATCCGCCAAGTCATTCAAACATTTTTTGTGCTACATCTTTCAAGCTAAACATCGAACTGCACAGGGTAAAGTTTCTTTACCAAGTTTTCTATCAACACAGATCTGCTTTATTCAATCTTAATGGCATAGAAGTTCCTTCAGTGTCGCTGGGTCAAAATCCTGGAAATCCCCCCCAAGGGCATTGTGGGTCTACCGACAGCACATGGACTGCAGCGGTTCAAGAAGGCAGCTCACACCCAGCTCAAGGAGCAACTAGGGACGGGCATAACACAGTAACCAATCCAGTGACACCCATGTCCCATGAATGAGTAAAACTAAAAGGCAATGTAACCAATTTGTGGGAATATGGGTTCAAATCCCACCTCTGTAGCTGGTGTGATTATTATGAAAACAAAACCCATCCAGTTCATTCACGTGCTTTCAGGAAGGATGTCAGTCAAACCTGCAAGGTCTGGTCTACATGTGAAACCAGGCCCACGGACTCTTACCTGTTCTCTGAAAATAATCTAGCAAGCCACTCAGTTCAAGGGCAATAATAGACTGGCAACATTTCATGAAAGCATTCTTTTCAAATTGCCCCAACTTTGACAAGAGTTAGACTCATATGTGTTCAGGATTGGAAATTATTGTTATGACCACAACATTGCTGGGCATGTGGGCTCATAACAGTGAATCTGAGACATTGGTCCGTGGAATAACAGAACCCACAGTCTACTCCCCAAACTAATGAGAAGAATAACCGATAATGTAATCAGGAATTTTCTTTAATCGTTATGAGATGTGAGAGTCACTGGTAAGATCTACTTTTATTGCCTATACCTAACTATCCCTTGAACTGAGTGGCCTACTCAGGCATTCCAGAGAGCAGTTAACAGCTATCTGCATTGTGGGGTCTGGAGTCACATTCGGCCAGAACAGGTATGATGGCAAACTTCCTTTCCGAAAGGACATTAATGAAGCAGATAGGCTTTTACAACAATTGACGGACATTACATTATTAGACCAGCTTTTTACTTAATCCAAATTTCAAAATTTTCCATGATGGGATTTGAACTACATCTTGAGAACCAGATCTGCGATTATCAATCAGTGACATCACAACTACGTCATCACCACCTCTCCTAAATCGAGTTAAAAAGAATTAAACAATGGACAAAGGGTTGGGGGGAGAGGGGGGGAGAAAAAAATAGGAGGGGAAGTTTGGATTATGAGAAAACAGTGAAATGAAAAGCCAGAAAAAGATTAATGTATGATTTAACTTTTTAAAGATCTCTGACAATTTACTAGCTGGAAGAATGCGTGCCCAAGTTTCTTGGTGCCGAAGAAGTTGTTTGATCCTCAGATATAGAGTTATACAGCACAGGAACAGATATTTCCATTTCATCTGTGCTGACCAGATATCCTAAACTGATCTGGAACCATTTTCCAGCATTTGGCCCGTATCCCTCTAAATGCTTCCTATTTATATCCCCATTCGGATGCCTTTTCATCATAATGATCATACTGTTAAAGGGTACATACAATCTTAATTACTGAATGCTCTGTGCCACAGAAATTAACTTTCCCTTAATAAATGAAATTGTAGACAGTAAGGTGAGCTCCACAGAACCAACAATGGATTGGTACAAACTTCCAGTCACTACATATAGCTTCCTTGTCACAGGTTCTGGATTAGTGGTGCTGATGAAGGGCTTTTGCCCGAAACGTCGATTTGGAAGCTCCTTGGATGCTGCCTGAACTGCTGTGCTCTTCCAGCACCACTAATCCAGAATCTGGTTTCCAGCATCTGCAGTCATTGTTTTTACCTTCCTTGTCACAGGTAGCTAGTCAATTTGGGAATTAACAACAAAGCTTAGCAAATTCAAAATATTTCATGATTTCATATTTTACATATTCAAATTCTCTCATCCCATTCAAACTCTCAGCCAGTTTCCATGTTCATGAGCAGTGCAATCACACAGATTTGAGAAGTTTTTATTCAGTGTATACTACATAGGGTGTTAACTGTGACTCAAAGAAGAGCAGTCACACCTCTCAGTCAGAATGTTCAAGGCACACCAACACCACAGAAGTCTGGACTGATGCTTCAGAACAGCACTGATGTGGCGCTACATTGCCAGAAGGCCAGTACTGATACGAAGACAGAGGTGAGATAGTAATGTCACCAGACTACATAACCTAGACTAAGGTCCTGTCGGCAGGAGTTCAATTCCCACGACAGCAAATAGTAAAATTTGAATTCATCAAAAACCTAATATTAAGAGTTCATTTATAGTGTTGCTGTAACAATGAAGCCATTGTCAGGTGCCATTAAAAGTGCACCCTTGTCATACTAGTGCCAGCAATGTGGTTGACTCTTACTTACCCTGTAGACAATTCAGTATGAGTACAAAATGTACATCCCATAAATGAATTGACAGAACATGCGAGAGGCTGGACCAGCCACTATCTCTGGACAAGCTGACCAAGGCCCGCAAGTCCTTTGAAAAGAATAAAACTCCCGGAAGAGATGACTTAGCAGTCGAGTTCTATTCTGTTTTGTGGGACTTTATTGGCCAGGACCTGCTGGAGGTGTATGTCAGTATGCTTCTGGCAGGTACCATGAGTGAATCCATGAGGAAAGGCATCATTGTCCTCATCTCCAAGCGGAAGGGGGAGAGGGAGGAAATCAGAAATTGGAGACCAATCTCACTGTTGAATGTGGATTACAAAATCTTGGCAAAGGTCATCGCCAACCGGGTCAGGTCTGCTCTGGGGTCGGTGATTCACCCTGACCAAACCTGTGCTGTGCCGGGCAGGAAGATCGCCGAGAGTCTCGCACTCCTCAGGGATACGATCGCCTACGTGCAGGACAGAGGGTTGGACACCTGCCTGATCAGCCTGGACCAGGAGAAAGCCTTTGACAGGATATCTCACATGTATATGAGAGATGTTCTCTCCAAAATGGGCTTTGGGGAGGGAATCTGCAATTGGATCAGACTGCTCTACACCAACATTGTCAGTGCAGTCTCAATCAATGGGTGGGAATCAGATAGCTTCCCAGTCAGATCTGGAGTCAGGCAGGGATGCCCTCTCTCTCCTGCCTTGTTTGTGCGCTGCATAGAGCCATTTGCCGAGTCCATCAGGAAGGATGCGAGCTTGAGAGGGGTGACTATTCCTGGCAGCGGGGGCCTACAGGTTAAGGCCTCCCTGTACATAGATGACGTCGCCGTTTTCTGCTTGGATCCGCTGTCCGTGCACAGACTCATGTGCATATGTGACCAGGTCGAACGGGCCTCAGGGACCAAGGTAGGCTGAGGCAAGAGCGAGGCCATGCTCTTCTGGAACTGGGCTGACCAATCCGCGATCCCCTTCACCATCAGGACCGACCACCTGAAGGTGTTGGGTATTTGGTTCGGGGGGGCTGGGGCATGCGCCAAGTCTTGGGAGGTGCGTATCAGCAAAGTGAGGCAGAAACTGGGCAGATGGAAGCTACGGTGGCTCTCCATCGCGGGAAAAAACCTGGTCATTAGTTACGAGGCACTGTCATTGTTGTTATACGTGGCACAGGTCTGGCCTATTCCCAGAACCTGTGCCATCACAGTCACCCGGGCCAACTTCCAGTTTATATGGAGATCAAAGATGGCCAGGGTCCAAAGGGACTCCATGTACAAAGCTCTGGGCAACGGGGGAAAAAAACACACCAAATGCCACCCTCACCCTGACGGCCACCTTTGTGTGTGGTTACATCAAGCTGTGCGTGGATCCCCGATACGCAAACACCAAGTGTCACTACGTACTGAGGTTCTACCTGTCCCCGGTGTTGCGAAGGATGGGCCTGGCCTCGCTGCCGCGGAATGCTCCGAGTGGTTGGACCGTTCCGTATCACCTGTCCTTCGTGGAGAAGTTTATGAAGAAAAACACCTTTGACCACAAGTCCATCAGGAAGTGGTCAGCACGTAGTGTCCTTGAGACCCTTCGGGAAAAGGAGAGGGCGGATCCTGTTGAGCGGTTCCCTGAGCAGACTGTCAAAGCCGTTTGGCAGAATGCCTCATCGCCAGAACTTTCCAACAAGCACCAAGACATGGCTTGGCTGGTGGTGAGAAGGGCTCTGCCTGTGAGATCCTTTATGCACGCCTGGACTCTCAGCCGCACCGTACGCTGCCCTCGAAGTGGCTGCGGGGGGAACGAGACTGTCACACACCTCCTTCTGGAATGTGCCTATGCAGAAGAAGTCTGGAGAGGAATGCAGTGGTGTTTGTCGAGGTTCATCCCGAGCAGCGCCGTGACATGGGACTCCATGCTCTATGGTCTGTTCCCTGGGACGCACATCGAGACGAACATCAACTGTGCCTGGAGGATCATCAACTCGGTGAAAGGCACTCTTTGGTCTGTCTGAAACCTGTTGATCTTCCAGCTGAAGGAGCTGACCCCAACTGAGTGTTGTGGACTGGCACATTCCAAGGTCCAGGACTACGTGTTGAGGGACGCACTGAAGCTTGGAGCAGCTGCTGCCAAGGTGCGGTGGGGAAAGACCACCGTGTAACATCTGCCTGCCTAAGAACAGGGGGCCCACCCAGTCATTCGGGCTCCACTGACACCTCAGCTAAATATATGGATAGTAAACGTATAGACCTGTACATATGAATGATTACTCAATCTCAGTATGCAAAAAAAATGGAATGTTTACATATGTATGACATGACCAATTGTACAGATTATCAAAATATTTTATGAATAAAGTATATTTTTGAAATTTAAAAAATCCCATAAATGAATTAGGGAAAAAAACTCCGAGTTTGCTCTGCCATTGAATATGATCATGGCTAATTTTCATATTCCTGCCTACCCGCTATAACTCTTCACCGCCTTGTTTATCATGAATCTACACATCTTTGCATTCACAATATATAAGATTACATTTTAATATTATATTATTAAATATTTAAATCTCTTAACAGTGGGAAGAGTGGGAGGCAACGGCCTAGTGGTATTATTGCTTGATTATTAATCCAGGGACCAAGGTTCAAATCCTGACATGGCAGATAGCTTAATTTTACTGGATATAATTTTTTTTCTTTATTTCTTTATTTTTCTGTCTTATTCTATGTTTTGGTTTATTTTTGTGCTTTCAGATGGCAACACTATACAACACTATTTTTAACAAAATGCACATAACAATAAATGAATTTTAAAAATCCAGATTTAAGAGTCCAATGAATCCATTCTAAGGAGAAATAAAAAAGCCACTTAGTTCACTAATGCCCCTTAAGGAGGGAAACCTGCCATCTTTACCCAGTCTGGCCTACATGTGACTCCAGATCCACAGCAACATGACTAACTCTTAACTGCCCTCTGGGCCATTAGAGACAGGTTGCAAGGGCTGGCTGAGACATTGACACCCGCATTCTGTGAATGTGTGAAAGTGACCAAGTGGCTTTAAGGCTCAGGAGTCCCTGTGAAAACAACATTTCTTCTCAGAAAAACGTAACCCTTTATTTTACTTTAATCTGCCCTGCCTCTCTCCCCCCTCCCATCCCCTCCCCAGTGTGACTAACTCACTTGTTTCTGGAGGTCTCCTGCCTCACTCTGCTCCATTCACTCACTCGGGGGATCATCCAGCTGCTGCCTCCCCCAGGATTGTTACAACTGGACCAGCTGGAGCAGAACGGCTACTTCCGCGGGCACTGCGCGTGCGCCGGGACCGACCCCGCCCCCTCCCTGTCAGGAGATAGTATGTATTCACGTCGCGTCATAGGTCACGACCCCGCCCCCTAACAACTTCCGTCTGCGCGCTGGCAGCCCGGGTCGGCGGATTGACACCCTTCCCTTGTACCGGGCGCCGCCAGACCCGCTCCAGTTCTCATCCCGTCCACTCACCGGCTCCTGGCGTCTCCAGGTGAGCACGGATTGTTTTATTTTACGCCTGGGATTCGATTTAAGTCAAAGGTTGACTAAGGAGGTCGCCATTTAAGACAGAGATGAGGAATTCCTCCTCAGAGGGTGGTGAATCTGGGGAAGGCTTCACCACGGAGGCTCGCTCGTTTGGTATATTCAAGTCTGTGACAGATAAAGTTTTAATCGGTAACGGAATCTAGGGTTAGAAAGGTCAAGACAGCAAAATGGAGTTTTAATTTAATTTCTGACACACTGGCTAGTGCGAACATTTATTCCCCATTCCTAATTGCCCAGAGAACAGTTAAGAGTCAACCACATCTCTCTGGGTCTGAAGTCACACGCAGGCTGGACCAGGTAAGGCTGCAAGGCAAAAATGAGGACTGCAGAGTCTGGATTAGAGTGGTGCTGGAAGAGCACAGCAGGTCAGGCAGCATCCGAGGAGCAGGAAAGTTAACGTTTCAGGCAAAAGCCCTTCATCAGGAATGGAAGCAGGGAGCCTCCAGGGTGGAGAGATAAATGGGGTTGGGAGGAAGGTACTAAAGAGTACAATAGCTGAATGGGGGTGGGGATAGGTCAGAGTGGAGCAGATAGGTGGGAAGGGCGATTGGTAGGTACAACAGGTCATGAGGACAGTGCTGAGGATTGAACTCAGGACCTTCAGATTATGAGACTGATGCACTGCCTACTGCCCTAAGAAGGCCACCAGGTAAGGATGCAGATTTCCTTCCCCAAATGCTGTTCATAATAGCTTTTCCCCCAACAATCAACAATGTCATTGTCAATTGTAGCTCTTAATTCCAGATTTTTATTGATTAAAATTCCACCATCTGCCATGGTGGGACTCATATCCTGGTCCTGAGAACATTACATGGGTCTCTGGGTTTATTGTTCAATAATAATTCTGCCAGGCCGTCACTGGGTTTTTAATCAAATTTCAGGCTAATGTTCTGGAGATAGGTTTTTGAATCTTGCCTTGGCTGATGGTGAAATTTAAATTCAGTAAACATGTGGAACAAAACCTTCCTTGATGAACATTGTCAATTAACATAAAAGATCCATCTGGATCACAAATGCCCTTTAGGGAAGTAATCTGCTGTTTTTACTCAGTCTGGCCTCCATGTGACTCCAGACCCACACCAATGTGGTTGACCAATAGCTGCCCTTTGGGCAAATGGGGTAGACAATAAATGTTGGCCCAGCCAGTGACATCAATCCCCAATATTTGTTTAAACCCTTCAGAATCTTCTCTATTTCAACCAAATTAGCTCTTGTTCTTCTAAACTCCAGTAGAAATAGGTTTAATGTAAATCCAACCTTTTCTCACAAAATAACTGTCTCATGTCAAATGTTAGTCCAATAATTCCTCTCCAATGCATTTGCATCCTTCCTTGGATAGGGAGATTAACATTCCACACGGTCTTCCAAATGTGATTTCATTAGTGTCCAGTATAAGCTCCCTACTTTTGTATTCAATTCTCCTCATAATAAACAATAACACTCTATCAGCTTTCCTAATTACTTGCTGTCCAGCATACTTACCTTTTGTGATTCATACACTGCAACACATAAACACCTTTACATTTCAGACACTTGTTTTATTTTGGAACAAAATATATTGGATAAATGGTTGAAAAGGAAAGAAGAATATAATGTAATGAAGAAACATCAAGGGAACAGAATTTATGGGTGAGCTACTTCAACGAGCTAACCTGGATACCATAGGCTGAACGATATCTGTCTGTATGGTTCTATGAACTTGCTAGTTGTTCCTTGTCAATGGCCATTCACAATGACAGGGTCAACTCCGAAAGAGATACTGAAGAGAGCCAGTTATGACTCTTTACTAACACACCTGGCTCACTGTTTCTGGGCTGCATGACTGAGCCATATATATAAGTATATGTGCTGTATATCCTGTACAATCCTATGAAGATTGATTGTCCATAAGACAATAAGATGTAAGAGCAGAAGTAGGCCATTCAACTTGTCAAGAGATAATCTTCAACCCCACTTTCTTGCCTTTTTCCCCATAACTCTTATTGCTTAAAAACCTATCTATCTCGAATATACTCAATGACCCAGCCTCAACAGCCCTCTGTGGTTTAAAAAAATCCACAGATCCACTACCCTCTGAGAGAAGAAATTCCTCCTTATCTCTATTTTACATGTGCTACCCGTTATTCTGAGAGTCATAGAGTCATAGACATGTACAGCATGGAAACAGATCCTTCAGTCCAACTTGTACATACTGACCAGATATCCCAACCCAATCTAGTCCCACCTGCCAGCACCTGACCCATATCCCTCCAAACCCTTCCTATTCACATACCCATCCAGATGCCTCTTAAATATTGCAATTGTACCAGCCTCCACCACTTCCTTTGGCAGCTCATTCCATACACGCACCACCCTCTGCGTGAAAAAGTTGCCCCTTAGGTCTCTTTTATATCTTTCCCCTCTCACCCTAAACCTATGCCATCTCGTTCTAGACTCCCTGACCCACTCTTCACAAGGGGAATTAACCTTTCAGCATCCACCCTGTCAAATCATCTAAGAACCATGTATATTTTATGAATGGATTAGCAACTGTTAAATTTTAAGAATTGACAAGCCAACTATCTCTGGCAGTCCAGGGCCTAAGCCACCCACAAAACTAACCAATAAAGATTCCTGTCTAATGACATCAATTGTTGCTTGGGGAAAATAGAGTCAAAACTGGGAGAATATGTCAAAACCCCTTAAGTAATTTGGAAAAAACAAATCATTCCATAAATTTTGCTCTCTTTGCATTGAAATCTCAGTGCTGGAATTTTACAAATTGAATATTTTTAAAAACAAATTTACAGTTAAGATATGTTTTGAGATAAAATTATTGGCTTCCACTCACTCCACCACTGACATTCAGTAGCAGCAGTGTGCACCATCTACAAGATGCACTGCAGAAACTCATCAGTGCCCCTCAGACAGCACCTTCCAAATGCTCATCCACTTCCATCTAGAAAGATAAGAGCAGCAGATACTTGGGAACGCCAGCCCCCTGCAAGTTCCCCTCCAAGCCATTCACCGTCCTGACTTGGAAATATATTGCCATTCCTTCACTGTCGCTGGGTCAAAATCCTGAAAATCTCTCCCAAACAACAATGTGGGTCAAGTTATAACACATAGGCAATGGCAATTCAAGAAGGCAGGTAAAAACAAGAACTGCAGATGCTGGAAACCAGACTCTAGATTAGAGTGGTGCTGGAAAACCACAGCAGGTCAGGCAGCTGCTCCTCTATTCTTGATGAAGGGCTTTTGCCCGAAATGTCGATTTTCCTGCTCCTCGGGTGCTGTCTGACCTGCTGTGCTTTTCCAGCGCCACTTTGATCTAAATTCAAGAAGGCAGCTCATCAACCTTCTGAAGGACAACTAGGGACAGGCAATAAGTGCTGGCCCGGCCTCATTCCATGAGTGTATTTCACCATTCCTTCAATGTTTCTTGGTGAAAATCCTGGAGCCCTCTTCCTAACAGCACTAAAGATGTACATATACCACACAGATTGCAGCAGCTCATTAGTATAGAATACAGTGCAGTCAGCCTGTAATAAATTCTTGAACAAACTGTTCACTATGTATGACCATTAGATGTATGTGTGAATCCCTCTCTGCTTCTTGATCAATTAGCATGTCAATGTTGTCTTGCACATTTGGATAGAAATTATCTTTTGGTTAAAAGCAGTACCAGTTTAATCCATTAGAGGGCAGCAATCATTTACAGTGCTTGATAAAAGTTGACAGGGGAGGTGCTTTGAATTAAACAAAAATGGAAATTGCTGGAGAAACGCAGCAGATCTGGTCACTGTATTCAAATGCTAACTCTGTTTTCTCACCACAGATGCTGCCATATCTGCTGAGTTTCACCAACACTTTCCATTTTTGATTTGGTAATGTACCTATCTCCTGTTTTTTTTTCCCCCTTGTACATTATTTTTATTCAAAATGTTACCCATTGCTCTTTGTAATATCTCAGTTGAACCCACCTCCATCATATTTCTAGGCAGTGCATTCCCTAACCTAACTGTTACTTTTTAAAATCATTTATTCATGGGATTTGGGCATCACCGGCTAGGGCAGAGGGCAGTTAACAGTAAACCACATTGTGTTGGGTCTGGAGTCATGTTAGGCCAGACCAGGTAAAGACTGTAGTTCCCTTCCCAATGTTCTGGAAACCCGGGTTCAAATCCTACCATGGCAGATGGTAGAATTGGAATTCAACAAAAAAATCTGGAATTAAGTGACAACTTGATGACTGTGAAATGATTGTTGTAAAAAGAACACACCCCGATCTACATCAACAGAGCAGAGGGTAAGATGGTTGAGAGCGTCAAATTCCTCGGAATGATGATAACTGACAGCCTGTCCTGGACTTCCCATGTAGGTGCGATGGTCAACAAGGCACAGCAACGCATCTTCTTCCTCAGGTGGCTCGGGAAATTTGGTAAATAAGGACCCTCACCAACTTTTACAGATGCTCTATTCAGAGCATACTGTCTGGAGTGTAAATGCAACTGCTCTGCCCAGGACTGTAATAAACTACAGAGGGTGGTGTGCGCAGCCCAGACCATCACGGAAGCCAACCTCCCATCCATGGACTCCATTAATGCATCTCTTTACCGCGGAATGGCTGCCAACATAATTAAAGACCCTTCTCACCCCAGTGATGCTCCCCTACAGCCTCTTCCGTCAGGCAGGAGATACGGAAGCTTGAACACACGCACCAGCAGGTTCAAGAACAGAGTCTTCCCTGCCATTAGTAGACTGCTGAATGGACCTCTCTAACTTCAAATAATGCTGATCTTGTTAATGTTGAACTCACCTAGCACACACCCTGTGCAGTGTGATCTGTATGCCTTACTCTGTCCTAGTTTTTTTTCACCCTATGATCTGTCTGTCCTTGTTTGCTATGATCTGTCTGTCCTTGTTTGCTATGATCTGTCTGTCCTTGTTTGCTATGATCTGTCTGTCCTTGTTTGCTATGATCTGTCTGTCCTTGTTTGCTATGATCTGTCTGTCCTTGTTTGCTATGATCTGTCTGTGCTGCTTGCAAACAAAGCTTTTCACTGTACTCAGGTACATGTGACAATAAATAAAAACAAATCAAATCAAAAACACATCATTTTGACTAATGTTCTTTAAGGAGGGAATTCGGCCGTCCTTATCTGGTGTGGCTACGTGTGACTCCAAACGCACAGCAGTGTAGTTCACTCTTAACTGTCTTCCTTGAAATCAGGGGTGGATAGTACATGCTGGCTTGGCTGGTGATACACGCGTCCTGAAAAGGAATGTAAAAGGTCCGTCTTCATGGGAACATTTCTACCAATCATTCCATTGGTTAAATTGTATTTTGTCCTGATTTCCAATATTTTCGTAACTAAGAGACACATTAAGGACATGAAAACAAAATTTTTTTGATGCCCTGTCTCTCCACCAGCATCTCCTGCCAATCCTTGGGTTCCTTTGTGCTAATGTCTAGGAGTTGCAATTCTACTGAGTTGATGGAAACTGGGTGCATCACATCTTCATCACATTTCGTGGTGGCTACAGCATCCACATAGGGCCTCTGCTCCAAGGGCTTAATATCCTGCAAATAACCACAATGGCCACCTGAGGAAGAAGGGATATTGTTGTGTCTTCTTGACTACGTGGGAGGACCAGGACAGACTGTTGGTTATCGTCACTGCTAGGAACTTGATACTCTCGACCATCCCCACCTCAGCTCCACTGATGTCGAGGAGAGTGTGAGCTCCTCCGTTCTTCCTGAAATCAATGGTCAGCTCTTTAGTTTTGCTGACGTTGAGGGAGAGATTGTTATCATTGCACCATGATACCAAGCATTCTATCTCCATCCTGACCCATCATTGTTTGATATCCGGCTTACAATGGTGGTGTCGTCAGCAAACGTTTGAATGAAATTTAGCCATAGAGTCATGAGTGTACAGTAGGAGACTGAGTACACATCCTTGTGGGGCACCGGTTTTGAGGATTAAAGGCCAAATTCCATTTGCTTCATTGGAACCCAGCTTCCTGAGATTTATGCATGAGGACTCCTAAATCCTCTGTGCTGTAGCACTTTGCAGTCTTTCACCATCTCAATATTATTCACCTCCTCTATTCTTCTTGCCAAAGTGTATAACCTCACGTTTTCCCACACTGCACTCCATCTACCAGATTTTTACCCACTCACTTAACCTGCCTTTATCTCTCTGCAGACAATTTGTGTCATCCGTGTGGTGCTGAAAAAAAACACAGCAGGTCAGGCAGCATCCGAGGAGCAAGAGAACCAACGTTTGAAGCATCAGCCCTTCATCAGGAATTGTTATGCCCGAAACATCGATTCTCCTGTTCCTCAGATGCTGCCTGACCTGCTGTGCTTTTCCAGCACCGCATTCTTGACTCTGATCTCCAGCATCCGCAGTCCTCACTTTCTCCCAATTTGTGTCATCCCCACTACTTGCCCTCCCACCTATTTTGTGTCTTCCACAAATTCCCTCCTCCAAGTCACTGTTGTAAAAACTGTTCTCTAATTGCAGAGTTACTTTTAATTTCGCTCAGTATCAGGAATTTTGCAAATGTAAGTTGGGATGGAGTACTTTGCTTTTTGTGAACAGCTGAAGGGTCATGCTGGTGTTTGCTATGATCTGCCTGTCTTTGGGAGATGTAAGGCCTACATCACACTGCTGCTGAAATGCATGTAAGAACATGTTATAATGGGCTCCATCCTGGCCTCAGACTCATGTTTAAAGTGGAGAAGCCAAATGAGATCTCTTTCCTCAATTTGAGGAATCAGCTGGGGGAGTCTTCACTCCAACTAATGCAAACCTGCCTACACTAGTTAAAATGCACACAACACCAGGTTATAGTCCAACAGGTTTAATTGGAAGCACACTAGCTTTCGGAGCGACGCTCCTTCATCAGGTGATCAGGTGACACCTTTTTAACTTTGTACACCCCAGTCCAACACCGGCATCTCCAAATCCTGCCTACACTAGGCAGTCTGTACATTGGAGTTTTTACAGTTCCACATGCTAAAAGACTGGCCTTATCAACAAGCTCATTATTCCATCTGTCACATGCCAGTGAGGCTAGAAATAGGAAGCTAGTGCAGTTAAATATGTGGCTGATGTAGGAGGGAGGGCTTTATTGGGATGTCTTCTGCAGCAAGAGGGACCTGTACATGAAGGAGGGGTTGCACCTAAACTGGAGGGGCACCAATATCCTGGCAGGGAGGTTTGCTGGTGCCACTTGGGAAGGTTTAAACTAGTGTGGCAGAGGGAGGGAACCAAGAGCTGGATCAGTAAGTGAAACTATCATGGACTTAGAGACTCAAGCCAGTAGGGTGAGAGGAAGAACAGACAGGGAGAGGTTACTGAACATGGCAGGATGGCAGTCTGAAGTGCATTTGTGTTAATGCAAGGAGTATGACAGGTAAGGCTTAGAGCTTGGATTAGTACATATAAGTATGACATTACAGCTATTATGGAGAATTGGCTTGAAAAGGGACAAGACTGACAGCTTAATGTTGCAGGATTCAGATGTTTCAGGTAAAATAGAGAGAGATATAAAAGAGATGGGGGAGTTGTGTTAGCTGATTAGGGAGAATATCACAGCTGTACTGCAGGAGGACACCTTGGAAGGTTCATCCAGCTGGAATAGGAAAGGATGGGATTGTACTACGGGCCTCCCAACAGCCACTGGGAGTAGATGAACAGATATGTAGACAGATTATGGAAAAATGTAAAAACAGTAGGGTTATTGTGGTGAGTGCTTTTAACATCCCATATATTGACAGGGATTCCCTTAGTGCCAGGGCCTTAGCACTATTGACTGGAAACCCAATAGTTTGAATACTTTAGATGGGTCGGTTTTTGTCCAGTGTGTGCAGGAGGGTTTTCTGACACAGTATGTGGGCAGGCCAACAAGGGGTGATGCTATATTGGATTTGGTACTGTATGAACCAGGCCGGGTGTTAGATTTGGAGGTAGGTGAGCACTTTTGGAAATCATGACCACAATTTGGTATGTTTACTTTAGCGATGGAAAGGGATAGGTATATGCTGCAGGGCAAGAGTTATAGCTGGGGGAAAGGTGATTATGGTGCGGTTAGGCAAGATTTAGGATGCATAGGATGAGGAATGAAATTGCAGGGGGTGGGCACAATTGAAATGTGGAGCTTGTTCAAGGAACATCCACTGTGTGTCCTCGCTAAATATGTGCCTGTCAGGCAGGGAGGAAGTGGTAGAGTGAGGGAACCATGGTTTACTGAAGAAGTTGAATGTCTTGTGAAGAGGAAGTAGGAGGCTTATGTAAACATGAGACATGAAAGCTCAATGAGGGCGCTTGAGAGTTACAAGTTAGCTAGGAAAGACCTAAAGAGAGAGCTAAGAAGAGCCAAGAGGGGACATGAGAAGTCTTTGGCAGATAGGATCAAGGAAAACCCTAAAGCTTTCTATGGGTATATCAGGAATAAAAAAATGACTAGAGTAAGATTAGGGCCAGTCAAGGACAGTAGTGGGAAGTTGTGTGTGGAGTCCAAGGAGTTAGGAGAAATGCTAAGTGAATATTTTTCGTCAGTATTCACACTGGAAAAAGACAATGTTGTCGAGGAGATACAGGCAATTAGACTGGATGGGATTGAGGTTCATAAGGAGCTGTTAGCAATTCTGGAAAGTGTGAAAATAGATAAGTCCCCTGGGCCGGATGGGATTTATCCCAGGATTCTCTGGGAAGCCAGTGAGGAGATTGCAGAACCTTTGGCTTTGATCTTTATGTCATTGTTGTCCACAGGAATAGTGCCAGAAGATTGGAGGATAGCAAATGTTGTCCCCTTGTTCAAGAAGGGGAGTAGAGACAATCCTGGTAATTATAGACCAGTGAGCCTAACTTCAGTTGTGGGTAAAGTGTTGGAAAAGATTGTAAGAGATAGGATTTATAATCATCTAGAAAGGAATAATTTGATTAGAGATAGTCAACACGGTTTTGTGAAGGGTAGGTCGTGCCTCACAAACCTTATTGAGTTCTTTGAGGTGCTGACCAAACAGGTAGATGAGTGTAAAGCGGTTGATGTGATGTATATGGATTTCAGTAAGGCATTTAATATGGTGCCCCACGTAGGCTATTGCACAAAATACGGAGCCATGGGATTGAGGGTGATTTAGGGGTTTGGATCAGAAATTGGCTAGCTGTAAGAAGACAGAGGGTGGTGGTTGATGGGAAATGTTCATCCTGGAATTCAGTTACTAGTGGGGTACCGCAAGAATCTGTTTTGGGTCCTTTGCTGTTTTGTCATTTTTATAAATGACTTAGAAGAGGGCATAGAAGGTTGGGTTAGTAAATATATGGATGACATTAAGGTTGGTAGGGTTATAGATAGTGCTGAAGGGTGTTGCAAGTTACAGAGGGACATAGATAAGCTGCAGAGCTGGGCTGAGAGGTGGCAAATGGAGTTTAATGTGGAAAAGTGCGAGGTGATTCACTTTGGAAGGAGTAACAGGAATAAAGAGCACTTGGCTAATGGTAAGGTTCTTGGAAGTGTTGATGAGCAGAAAGATCTTGGTGTCTAGGTACATAGATCCCTGAAAGTTTCCACCCAGACATACGATATGTATGCTTTTATTGGTAGAGGGATTGAGTTTCGGAGCCATGAGGTCATGCTGCAGCTGTACAAAACTCTGGTGCAGCCGCACTTGGAGTATTGTGTACAGTTCTGGTCAGCACATTATAGGGAGGATGTGGAAGCTTTGGAAAGGGTGCAGAGGAGATTTACCAGGATGTTGCCTGGTATGGAGGGAAGGTCCTTTTGAGGAAAGGCTGAGGGATTTGAGCCTGTTTTCATTAGAGAGAAGAAGGTTAAGAGGTGACTTAATTGAGACTTATGAGATGATCAGAGGATTAGATAGGGTGGACAGTGAGAGCCTTTTTCCTCGGATGGTGATGGCTAGCACGAGGGGACATAGCTTTAAATTGAGGATTGATAGATATAGCACAGATGTCAGAGGTAATTTTTTTACTCAGAGTAGTAAGGGTGTGGAATGCTCTGCCTACAACAGTAGTAGACTCGCATTTAAATTGTCATTAGATAAACATATGGATGAAAATGGAACTGTGTAGGTTAGATGGGCTTCAGATTGGTTTCACAGGTTGGTGCAACATCGAGGGCTGAAGGGCCTGTACTGCACTGTAATGTTCGATGTTTGATTTCTTATGTTTTATGTTAGTAGGGGTCATGACATGTCCTTGGTAAACAGGGTTAAGGAAAATCTCAAGGCACTTTCTACATATGTAAGGAGCAAAGACAATCACTCGCGAATGGGTAGATCCACTCAAAGACAAAGGAGGGAATTTATATTTGCATCAATATTCACAAAGGAGATGGAAATGGTGGATGGTGGGTCCAGAGAGGGGTATGTTGATATTCTAGGGTATGTTGATATAGCAAAAGAGGTATTGGGTGTTTTGAAAAGCATTACGATATACAAACCCCCAGGGATTTGTCACAGAATGCTGAGGGAGGCAGGTGAGGAGATCGTTGGGGTCTTGAACAAAATCTTTCTCTCCTCTTTAGTTACAGGAGAGATCCCAGAAGATTGGAGGACAGCTCCTATATTATTCCTTTGTTTAAGAAGAGCAACAGGGATAATCTGGGAAATCACAGATGAGTGAACCTTGCGTAGATCGTAGGGAATTATCAAAGAAGATTCTGAAGGACAGAATTTATTCACATTTGGAAAAATATGGACTTATTAGTTTCAGGCAGCAGGACATTGTGTGGGTGAGGTTATGTCTCACAAACCTGATTACGTTAATTTGATGAAGTGGCAAAGATGATTGATGATGGCAGGGTGGTAGATGTTGACTTTAGCAAGACCTTTGATTGGTCCCTTGTGTCAAATAGAAGATGAAGATATTTGAGATCAGCAGTGAGTTGGTAAGATGGACTGGATTAATCAGCGAAGACAGTGAGTAGAAGCAGAAGGTGTGTTTCTGATTGGAGATCTGTGAGCAGTCATGTTCCACTGGAATCAGTGCTGCAATCTTTGTTGTTTGTTATATTTACAAATTATTTTGGAGGACAATGTAAATGGTCTGATTAGTAAGTTTGCAGATGACACAAAGATTGGGGGAGCTGCTGACAGTGAGGATGATTGCTAGAGGATACAGCAGGATGTAGATAGGCTGGAGACTTGGGCAGAGAAATGGCAGATGGAATTTTGAAAGACAAATGCAAGATGATGCATTTTGGAAGGACTAATGCAGGAGGGAAGTAAATGACAGGATCCTTAGTAATATCAACGTATAGAGGGATGCAGGTGTATAGGTCCACAGTTCCCGAAAAGTCGCAAAACGGGTTGAGAAGGTGGTCAAGAAGGCATGTGACATGCTTGCCTTCATCGGTTGGGGCCCAGAGTAGAAAAATTGGCACGTCATGCTGCAGCTTATTGAACTTGACTAGCATATACAAAGATAGGTGGAGGGGCAGGTAGTATTGAGGAGGCAGAGAGGCTGCAGAAAGATTTAGACAGATTCGGAGACTGGGCAAAGAAGTGACAGATGGATTATAACATGGGAAAATGCGAGAAGCACATGTACTTTGGTAGGAAGATTAGAGGCATGGACTATTTTCTAAATGGGGAGAAAATTCAGAAATGTGAAGTGCAAAGAGACTTGGGAATCCTCATCCAGGTTTCTTTTAAGGTAAACTTGCAGGTTGAGTCAGGAGTTAGGAAGGCAAATACAATGTTGTCATTCATCTCAAGAGGACTAGAATATGAAAGCAGGGATGTACTACTGAGGCTTTACAAGGCTGGTGGTCAGACCACATTTAGAGTATTGTGAGCAGTTTTGAGCCCCATACCTCAGGGAGGACGTACTGGCCCTGAAGCGAGTCCAGAGGAGGTTCACAGGAATGATCTCAGGAATGAAAGCCTTAACACATGGGGAATGTTTGAGAACTCTGGGACTAAACTCCATGGAGTTTAGAAAAATCTGACTGAAACTTATAGAATACTGAATGGCCTGGATAGAGTGGATGTTAGGAAGATGTTTCCATTGGCTGGAGAGACTGGGACCCGAGGACCCGAGGGCACAGCCTTAGAGTAAAGGGAAGACCTTTTATAACTGAGATAAGGAGAAACGTCTTTAGCCAGAGAGTGGGGAATCTATGGAATTCACTGCCACAGAAGGCTTTGGGGGCCAGGTCATGATGAACATTTAAAACAGAGATAGATAGGTTCGTGGCTGCCAAGGGGATCAAAGGCAATGGGGAGAAAGCGGGAAAATGGGGTTGAAAAACCTATCAAACATGACTGAATGGCAGAGCAGACTCAATGGGCCGAATGGCCTAATTTCTATTCCTGTGTGTTATGGTCTTATGGTCTAACTTTAGTTCAGCCACACTTGAAATATTGTGCACAGTTCTGGTTGTCACACTACCAGAAGGATGTGGAAGCTTTGGAAGGGTACAGAAACAGTTTACCAGGATGGCTGAAATATCGATTCTCCTGCTCCTCGGATACTGCCTGACCTGTTGTGCTTTTCCAGTGCCACACTTTTCGAGTCTGATCTCCACCATCTGCACTCCTCACTTTCTCCTAGCAATGGCCACATCTAATGAGAGAACAAAGGTACCTAGACAGTTTGAGCAATGGGCGAAGCAAGCTGTTTCACTCTGCCACTACGCAGTATCAACATGAGTAGTGTCCTCCATGGACAGGATGCTGCAGTCAAGGCCATAAAGATGTTCTGCCAATTTCACAAATGGGTAACGTGGTCAATGAATTTCAGTGCTGATACGATTCCAGGAGCCCAGCACTAATTCATGATGCTCCTTCAGAGAACTGGTGAAGTCATGAGAGGTCAAATAGCTATAACAATCCTGGGATTCCAGATATTCATTCACAGGAAAGGGTGGGTCAGTGGGCAGTTAACCCACACTATTGGTTTGCATCTGCAATACTGTAACGGCATGCAGAATCAGACAGGTTTGTACAATAGTTGAGAATGATCACCATTAAGTCAGTTCATTATTCCATATTTCTATTGAATTCAATCTTCACCATCTGTTATGCTGGTATCCAAATCCCAGGGAAAGGTATGGCCTATTGGGATTATCCTCAATTTCTCCTATTTATCCAGAGATCCCAGTAAATTCCAGGAGACCTGGATTCAAAACCTGTAATGAAATCTGGATTCTACTGATGATCATGAATTCACTGCCCACTGTTGGGAAAACCCATCTGGTTCACTAATGCCCGTTAGGGAAGGAAACTGTCATCCTTAACTAGTCTGGCCTACATGTGACCCCAAACCCACAGCAATGTGGTTGACTCTTAAACTGTCCTAGCTGAATGTTAGCCTAGCAAGTGATTCTTCCTTCCCACGAATGAATTTAAAAAAAAATCCCCATAACAATGGTCTGGGATTCTGGTCTAGTGATGTTACCATAAAACCACTGCCTCCCTTGAGCTGTCTTCTTGAATCACAGCCTGTGATGATATCCATGACTTGGAGGAGCCAGTGTTGGACTGGGATGGACAAAGTTAAAAATCACACAACACTAGGTTATAGTCCAACAGGTTTATTTGGATGTACAAGCTTTCAGAGTGCCGATCCTTCATCAGGTGGTTGTGGAGGTTCAGATCATGCTCACAAATTTATAGACAAAGGAGTTCAGTGCCATGGAGATGTGATACTGTAAACAATCTTAGATTAAAACTTTCATCTTTTGGAATGGGATATGCTGGTTTCTGTTCTTTGATATGTAAATCCCAGAAATACTTCTAAATTACATTCTCAATATCGCTCAGCTTTTTAAACAGTAGATGTGAAGTCTGTCTGTTCCCAATGCTATGTCAGACTGACAAACCCTCTGTATGGTGTTACAGAGTTTTACATGGATTCATGCAGTTTTTGAGCAAAATAAAATGTAATTCTGCAAAAACAAAGTCACCGCATAAGCTTATATGTGTGCGCATGTCAGAGTGACAGATTGTGCATGTGAGTGTGTGGGTGTGAGTGCACATGATAGTGTGTGTGTATATATACACTTGTGTGTAAGCTTGTTAAGTGTGTGTGTGATGGGTATGTATGAGAGGGTACATGTGTCAGTGTGAGTGTGGGGGGTGAATGTGTGTGCATATGAGAGAGAACTTGGGTATGAGGGAGGGTTTGCATGTGTGTGTGAGAGAGAGTGTATCGTGCAGTGGGGTCACCTGTAGTGTGACATAAACCCAAGTTACCGGTTGAGGCCATTCCCATGGGTACCAAACTTTGCTATCAGCCTCTGCTCGGCCTCTCTGCGTTGTTGCTTGTCCCGAAGTCCGCCTTGGAGGATGGTCACTCGAAGGTCCGAGGCCTAATGTTGGGGACTTAACCAAGCTTTCTCTCACACACACACACACACTCTCTATCATGTGCACTCACACCTGGAAGTGAATTGCCTTCTTGAGCCACTGTAGCCTATAAGGTGGTACACTCAGTGGTGTTAGGGTTTGAGTTACAGTTCCAGGTTTTTTGAGCCAGTGTCAGTGAATGAATGACAATACAAATCAGGTTGGTGGGTGGCTTGGAAGGGAATCTGTAGGTGGTGGTGTTGCTGTGGATCTATCCTGACCACCTCCTCGGTGGTAGAGGTTGAAAGGTGTTGTTGGAGGATCCTTGGCGAGATGCTGCAATGCGTGGATGTGCACGCCTCAGTTCCTCAGTGGGCAGGAGAGTGAATATTGAAGGTGGTGGATGGAGATTTTTCAGAAATCCTACAATCGGAAAGATGTTGTGAAACTTGAAAGGCTTCAGAAAAGATTTACAAGGATGTTGCCAGAGTTGGAGGATCTGAGCTACAGGGAGAGGCTGAACAGGCTGGGGCTGTTTTCCCTGGAGCGTCGGAGGCTGAGGGGTGACCTTATAGAGGTTTATAAAATTATGAGGGGTATGGATAGGGTAAATAGACACAGTCTTTTCCCTGGGGTTGGGGAGTCCAGACTAGAGAGCATAGGTTTAGGGTGAGAGGGGAAATATATAAAAGAGACCTAAGGGGCAACTTTTTGACGCAGAGGGTGGTACGTGTATGGAATGAGCTGCCAGAGGATGTGGTGGAAGCTGGTACAATTGCAATATTTAAGAGGCATTTTGATGGGTATATGAATAAGAAGGGTTGGGAGGGATATGGGCCGGGTGCTGGCAGGTGGGACTAGATTGGGTTGGGATATCTGGTTGGCATGGACGGGTGGGACCGAAGGGTCTGTTTCCATGCTATACATCTCTATGACTCTATGACACCCACACACTCACATGCACACTCTGACATGTGTGCACATATAAGCTTATGCGGTGAATTTGTTTTTGCAGAATTACACTTTATTTTGCTCAAAAATTGCATGAATCTGTGTAAAACTCTGCAAAGCTATTTTACATTCTGACATAGCATTGGGACAGACACACTTCACACCTACTGTTTAAAAAGCTGAACAATCTTGAGAATGTAATTTAAAAGAAATTCTGGAATTTACATATCAAAGAACAGAAACCAGCATATCCCATTCTAAAAGATGGAAGTTTTAATCTAAGATTATTTGCTGTATCACATCTCTATGACCCTGGACTCCTTTGGGTAAACAGTAAATTCCGTGAGCATGATCCACAACCACCTGATGAAGAAACGGCGCTCCGAAAGCTCGTGTTTCCAAATAAACCTGTTGGACTTTAACCTGGTGTGTGATTTTTGACTGTGACGTTATCAGTATAGTGCAGCCAGATAGAACATAGAACATAGAAGAATACAGCGCAGTACAGGCCCTTTGGCCCTCGATGTTGCGCCGATCCAAGCCCACCTAACCTATACTAACCCACTATCCTCCATATACCTATCCAATGCCCGCTTAAATGCCCATAAAGAGGGAGAGTCCACCACTGCTACTGGCAGGGCATTCCATGAACTTACGACTCGCTGAGTGAAGAACCTACCCCTAACTTCAGTCCTATATCTAAAAAGAGAAATAACTGAAGGGTCTCAGTGAGTCCAGCAGCATCTGTGGACTCCGAAGTGGGGTGAGCATTTCGAGTACAAAATAACATTTCTTCAGATCCTTGATTTTCTGAGTTTCTCAGCATTTTCTGTTATCACTTTAGATTTCCGACAGCCGCAATATTTTGGATTCGTTTAAGAATTGTAGAATGGTACAGTAGACAAAAGGCTCCTCGGACAACGAGTCTGCTTCTGCTAAAAGCATACCACACTACTCCCACCTGCCATAGCCTTTAATGTTACGACACTTTAAATGCTCATTAAAGTATTTTTTAAAAGGTTGTGAGATATTCTGCCTCAACTACCCTCCCATGTAATGCGGGAAACGGGTGAAAACATTTTTTTTCTCAAATCTCCTACAAACCCCGCCTTTCACTTTAAAAATGCACCCCCATGTTCTTAACAGCGTCGAGACAGCTTTTTCGATTCCACCACCTCGGTAGCAAATAATCCGAAACGCCACGGATCCTAAACCCCTAACTTCAGACCATCGGAACTTTTAACACGTGGTTATTTTTTTATTTTTGATGATTGTAACTCCCTGGTTCCTTCCTCCGCCCGGATGTCCGGTGAGAGATTCAAGGCAGTATGGGGGTGCCTGCAGTGGGATTGGGGGAGAGGGAATGTAGTCTGGCCTGCTGTTTGGAGGTTTGTCCTGTGGGGCTCTCGGTGTTGTGCTGTGAGCAGGAACTCCCTCTCGCGGGGGAACCCCTGTGTTGGTTACATTGGCTGAAATTGTTACATTGGCTGGAATTGTTACATTGGCTGAAATTGTTACATTGTAGTCACGCGCTCCCGGGACAACATTCCATTGGAACTCGGTGTTGGCGGCCGCTGTTGTGGTAACCGTGGTCTTGTTGGAGCAGGTAAAACACAGCAAGATTAGAACTGTGTGATGCTGTCATTGCAGTGAAATAGTTTTGTTTTTATTTGCAGTTATCATCAGTCGATCTGAAAACAAACGCTCCTCCTCTTTGTGTGTGTGTGTGTGTGTCAGAGTCACAACAAAGCCCAGGGTGGGTCTCGGTTGTGAATTGGTGGGGTATGAGTTCTCCTTTTGTTATTTGCCAGCTCGTGCAGTATTGCTTGCGGACGGGAAAGTTTGTTTTTATTGTGTCTGTGTGAGTGACCTCCTCCCCGTTGTGATAGAGCCTGGGGTCGGCATTAAACCTGCACTGAATTTGATGGTTTCAAAAGCATGAGGCATCCATACAGAAGAGGAAGTGGAGGATCCCTTTTAAATTTAAAGCGAATGGGGCAGTACCCACAGGTGACATAAGTAAAAGGGTCTTTTTTAAATTCACGCGGAGTGGTTCATGTGTAGTTCACTAGTGGCTTTCAAGAGGGAATTGAATAAATACTCTAAGAAAACATTTAGAGGGCTACAGCAGCAAGTGTAAGGAGTAGATAAGTTCACATGCTCTTCCCCAGAACCAGTTTGAGGTTGAACGGCTTCCTCTATGCTGTAACTTATCTCTGAGTCTAATTTCTCAGAGTTAAGAATCACCCAACACCAGGTTATAGTCCAACAGGTTTAATTGGAAGCACACTAGCTTTGAGTGCTGCTCCTTCAACAGATGGTTATCAGTTACATCACACTATACTTTTACTATAAATTCGTTGTCTTACGATCTTATACTCAACAACCATCTGATGAAGGAGCAGTGCTCTGAAAGCTAGTACTTGCAAATAAACCTGTTGGACTATCACTGGGTGTTGTGTGATTTTTAACATTTAAGAACTAGACTTTGAGTTCAAATCCCATTGCAGCAGGTTGTGAGTTTTGCTTTGCTAGTGTAAAGAAACAATATTTGGGGATTCTTTCATTGCAGTCAACAGAGATCTACAGTGCTGAAAAAGGCCCCTAGTCTCATTAGTCAAAAACAACCACCTAATAATTCTAATCCCATTGTCCAGCATTTGACCTATAGCTTTGTAGGCCTGAGCATTGCAAATGCACACCTAAATACGACTCAAATATTCTGAAGATTTCTATCTCTACCACCCTTATAGGCAGTGAGTTCTAGACTCCTGAGTGATGTGTTTTCCTCACGTGCCCCTTCCCTAAAATCTATGTCCCATTCATTGATCCCTCCATTAAGAGGAAAAGTTCCTTCCTTTCCATTCCATCAATGCTCCTGATAATTTTGTGTATCTCAATCATGTCCTCCCTCAGTTTTTCGATTCCAGTGAAAACAACCCCAGTCTGTTCAACCTGTGACCAAGAGTTTTGGGTTTGGGTTCAGAAGTAGCTTCACCAAGTGCCAGAGCACCTGCAGAGTCTGTGGCTTGGAGAAATTAGGATTGCTGTTACTTAGAGTTTAATTTTCTGCCCCTGTTTAGTTATTTAATGGGACTGGTTTTAAATTGTTTCTTGCACTTCAGCCCCCACACTCCTGATGTATGGGCACATCAAGCGAAGTGCAATGGGCAGATTGGGGTGAATTTCCTTGTAGGCCTGATCCTGGGCCTGAAAATGTGTGGCTGGAAAAGCGCAGCAGGTCAGGCAGCATCCAAGGAGCAGGAGAATCGACGTTTCGGGCATGATCCTGGGCCTGGCTAAGATAGGCATCAGTAGGCCTGTGCAGTGGGTCATGTCACCCAACTGTCTGCCCCCCTTTTGTGTTTCCATCTGCATTAGGAGTGAGGACAAGTCATGAGAGACCACTGGAACTGAACGCTCCTTCTCTGGATTCTGGTCAATTACTGGACTCTTGTGACTTGTCTTCACCCCTAATTTGGATTTGATAAGTTTCAGGTATTGTGCAGTAAGTTTCTGGTTATTTGAATGTTTGTTATAATGTATGACCAGCGGCAATTTATGCTTTTTATTTAAGACTAGTCAGAAGGATTTATGACTGTACTCAACCCCCAACTATTGTCTGATAGTGTGAAGTTTTGCTACAATTGTACGTGACATTGGTGAGACCTCATCTGCTTGCTTGGTCTCCTTATTTAATGAAAGGTTATAATTGTCTGGAAGTCAAGAGTAGAGAAGGTTCATTTGACTGATTCCTGGAATGAAGATGTTACAAGGAAAGGTTAAACAGGCTGGGCCTGTATCCATTGCAGTTTAGAAGATTGAGAGATGATCTTCTTGAGACACACAAAATCCTGAGGGGATTTCACAGGGTGAACTCAGAAGGGGTGTTTTACCTTGCAGGAAAATCTGTGCCTAATGGGCACAAGGTTTAAAAAAATAAAGGATTAAAACAGACGTGGAAAATTGTTTTTTTCCCCAGAGTGTCGTGCATCTTAGGAACTCTTCCCTGGAGAGTGGTTGCAGCTGTGTTATTGATTGATTGTTTTTTTTTTAAGGCTGAGGTAGATCGGTTCTTGTCTAAAAGATGAGTCAAACGTGGAGTTGAGGCAACAATCAATGATCCTCATCAAGGCATGATCTTATTGAATGGTGGAGCAGGCTGAATGGCCTACTCCTCATAGTTCATAGAATCGTAAAAGCCCATTTGGTTCATGTCCTTTAAGGAAGGAAATCTGTCATCCGTACCTAGTCTGACATACATGTGACTCCAGACCGACAGTCATGTGGTTGACTCTTACCTGCTGTCTGGAATGGCTGTGCAAGTCATTCAGTTCAAGGGGGGCAATTAGGGATAGGCAACAAAGGCTGGCCTTGCCACTGAGGCTCCCATCCTATGAAAAGAAAAAGTGGGAAAAACTTTGTTAAAAGTTTGAATAAAGCAACCCAAATCTTTTCTAACAGTCTGGGTATGTGGCAGGTGAGGACAGGTGTGAACATTGAGTCTCCCTGTGAGAAACTGGCGAAGGTTATTTTGTGGAGGATCAAAGGAACGCAGACAGCAGGCTTTGATTTCCACATTTAATGGTGTGTGTGCTTCTGTGCAAGCAGCCCTCTGATTTACTTTGTTACAACGAATAATAGTTCACTGTTATTGCTGCCGCCAGATCTACCTCCTGGTGTCAGTGTGACTGGTTGAACTGAAGATTGTTTACAGTGGAGGACAATCTTAACGTCTGGGTTTGTAAGTGTTCAGTGTTCTCCAGTTCCTCTGGAACTGCATTAGAAGGCAATGGATGAGAAACATTAGAAATAAATTGTTTGGAGGCTTGTGTATTTGACTCCCCAAGACTTGCATTTCTAATATATTTTTATGATGTCAGCACATCTTGGTATCCAGAAGTTTAATGTTTCAGTACAGGAACTAGCAGCTAAATAATGCACAGTCGGCTTTCATGCAGCAGTATGACATGACCCAATCAAGTTTAGTATAGGATAAAACTTGATTAGCCAGGGCACTAGGAAGAACTGCAGTTCTCACTGAGGAGAATGTTGGTGGATGTCTTAGATCCCTTAAACGTGCCGTTGGGTTAATGCCGCATCTGTAAAACGGCATCTTTTCCATTGCTGGACTCCCTCAACCTGCATCAGGCCATTTGTTCCATCAAATCTGTACTGGTCAACAACGATCTGGCTACAGCACTCCCATTTTCCAGCATATGGCCCGTGGCTGTGGAGACTATGACAGTGCAAGTAAATATCTAAATGCTGCTTAATGTTTCAAGAATTTCTGACTCAATCCCACCCCCCACCTTTTCATAAGCAGAATTAGACCATCCAGGCCATCAGGTATGCTCTACTGTCCAATGACTACTCTGAGAATCCCCACTTCCACTTTCCTGCCTTTTCCCCATCACCCTCGATTCCCCTTCCTAATTTAAAGACCTGACTGCCTCAACCTTGAATATACTCAATGCCCCAGCCTCGACAGCCCTCTGTGGGAAAGAATTCCACAGATTCACTCCCCTCTGAGAGAAGAAATTCCTCCTCATCTCTGTCTTAAATGTGTGACCCCTTATTCTGAGATGATGCTCTTTGGTCCTACACTGTCCTACGAGGGGAAACATTGTGGAATATGAATAACGTAGTCAGAGGTTGCTTATTTCTGGTAAATTGTGTGAAATGTGTGTTCTGAGCGTTGTGGCATTGTTGTGTTATGATGTAATAATTGCACAAGTTTAAACCTAGGGAAGTGAAATTTCACTTGGCAGAATTGCTGTAAACGGGCTGCAAACCAGCTCTGAAGGAATCCTGTTACAACATTGAGGATCCAGGGCTTTATAAATAGAGGTGTAGAATACAAAACTTAAAAAAAAAACAACTTATTGTTTCATAGTGCCTTTAATATAGTGAAACGTGCCAAGATTGTTCACAGCAGCGATTCTAAAACCAAGTATGACGTATGACCAAAAATTTGGTTAAAGAGGTAGACTTGAGATAGTGTCTGAAAGACCGGGTGGGTCGACAGTTTGGGGCCTAGGCAGCTGAAGGCCAAGTCGCCAGTGATAGAGAGACTAACATCAGGGATTCCGAATTAGTTGTGTGTCAAGATCTCGGACAGCTCTGGGCTGGAAGTGATAATGGAGGTAACCTGTGCTACATTTCTAGCAATCCCTGATCAAGATCCAGCTGGAGGTGTTAGGAGGAACATCGAGATCTGGGAGGAGTTCACAAAATTGTAATGGGGCCCATTGTGCCATCACAGTTTTTAGTAACTGCTACCAATCTCCTGCATTTTCCCCATATTGTTCCCCACACTATTTCTATCCAAATGATCTTCTTGGAGTCCTAGAGTCATTCAGCTTGAAAACAAACCTCTCTGTCCAACCAGTCCATGCTGACCCTAATCCCAAAGTAAACTAGTCCCTCCTGCCTGTACTTGGCCCATATCCCTCCAAACATTTCCTGTACATGTACTTATCTAAATGTCTTTTAAATTTTGTAACTGTATGCATATCCATCATTTCCTCTACAAGTTTATTCCATACACGAACGACTCTTTCTCTGTGTTTAAGAAAAAAACGGCCTCTCACGTCTTTTTAAAATCTTTCTCCTCTTGCCTTAAAAATATGCCCCTTAGTCTTGAAATTTCCCCACCGTAAGGAAAAGACACTCGCCATTCACCCCTCATGATTTCATAAACCTCTATAAGGTCAACTCTCAACCTCCTACACTCCAATGAAGAAAGCTTATCCAACCTCTCCCTAGAACCCAACCTTCCATTCCCATCCAGGTCTGGTAAATCTCTTCTGAAGCTTAATAATATTCTTCTGATTATAGGGAACCAGAACTGGACACAGTACCCCAAAAGAGGCCTCACCAACGTCCTGTATAACCTCAACATAACATCCCAACTCTATAAGAGCTGAAGAATCGACGTTTCGGGCAAAAGCCCTTCATCAGGAGAGAGCTGTCCACCCCGGAGACTCCCAGCCTCATTCCTGATGAAGGGCTTTTGCCCGAAATGTTGGTTTTCCTGCTCCTCGGATGCTGCCTGACCTGCTGTGCTTTTCCAGCACCACTCGAATCTAGACTCTGATCTCCAGCATCTGCAGTCCTCACTTTCGCCTATCCCAACTCTACACTCAAAGGTCTGAGCAATGAAGGCAAGCATTCTTCTCGAATGCTTGGATTGAACATGTCTCCTCCGCATTCCCAGGCAGTGCACTCCACATCCTAACTACTCGCTGGGTGAAAAGGTGGTTTTCTCCCATCACACTTCACTTAAAACAAACGAGAGACTATAGATTTGATGAGTAGTGGGAATAGCTTGACTCTATCTAGTTTATCCAGTCAGTTCATGGTTTTGAAAGCCTCTATCAAATCTTCTGTCAGCTGCCTTATTTCCAAAGTGAATACTCTAAACTACTTCAGTCTCTCCGCCTCACTGAAGTTTCTCATCCCTGGATCCAATTTGTAAATCACTTCTGCACTCTCTCCTCAATGCATTCGTACCTTTCTGATAACGTGGCACCCACAAATGTACACCGTACTTCACCGGAGGTCTGATAAGTGTCTTACACAAGTTCAACACCACCTCCTCACTCTTACACTCCTATGCCCCTGTTAATAAAGCCGAGACCATTCTGTGCTTTACTTACTGCTCTCCTGCCATCTGTGCAAAATCAATACCAGGGATGAAGGACTTCAGTTCATCTGGAGAAGCTGGGGTTATTTTCCTTAGAGCAGGGAGAGTTAAGGGGATATTTAACAGAGGGTGTTCAACATTGATACTGAGGTAGAAGTATTTTTGATATGGAACACAGTGCCAGAAAGGGCCTGAAACAGATTAAATAATAACTTGCAAAATGGAAATGGATAAATACTTAAGGAAATATTTACAGGGCTACTGGGAAAGGACAAAGATATTGGGACTAATTGTAGAGTTCTTTCCAAGAGTCAGAACAGGTACGATTAGCTGAATGGCCACCTTTGGTACTGTGAGCTTCTATAATATAAAACATGAGGGATGTGCTTTCCTGTTCCCTAAATTATGAAGTCCCTGATGAATTCGGGAATTCCCCATTAGAGTAGGGAATATCTTAGATTTGTTTTGGAGTTGTATTGTTGGGTCACTTCGAGGATTAAATGCGGCGAACAGACTTATACCTGAAAAGTTTCAAATGGTACAACCAGCAACTAGAAGGGACCAGGACGTTTTGGACAAGACCGTATGGATAAGAGAGACCACAGCACTGTCCTTGTGGAGATGAAGTCATGTCTTCACATAGAGAATAACCTTCGTTGTGTTGTGTGGCACAATCACTGTGCTAAATGGGACAGACTAGGAACAGAGCTAGCAACTCAAGACTGGGCATCCATGAGGCGCTGTGGGCCACCAACAGCAGCAGAATTGTACTCCAGCGCAATTTGTAATCTCACGGCCCAGCATATCCCCTACTCAACCGTTTCCATCAAGCCAGGGAATTAGCCCTGGTTCAATGGAGAGTGCAAGAGGGAATGCTAGGAGCAGCATCAGGCATACCTAAAAATGAGGCAAAAACAATGACTGCAGATGCTGGGAAACCAGATTCTGGATTAGTGGTGCTGGAAGAGCACAGCAGTTCAGGCAGCATCCAAGGAGCTTCGAAATCGACGTTTCGGGCAAAAGCCCTTCATCAGGAATAAAGGCAGAGAGCCTGAAGCGTGGAGAGATAAGCTAGAGGGGGGTGGGGGTGGGGAGAAAGTAGCATAGAGTACAATGGGTCAGTGGGGGAGGGGATGAAGGTGAGAGGTCAGGGAGGAGAGGGTGGAGTGGATAGGTGGAAAAGGAGCTGGGCAGGTCGGACAGGTCCGGACAAGTCATGGGGACAGTGCTGAGCTGGAAGGTTGGAACTAGGGTGAGGTGGGGGAAGGGGAAATGAGGAAACTGTTGAAGTCCACATTGATGCCCTGGGGTTGAAGTATTCCAAGGTGGAAGATGAGGCGTTCTTCCTCCAGGCGTCTGGTGGTGAGGGAGCGGAGGTGAAGGAGGCCCAGGACCTCCATGTCCTCGGCAGAGTGGGAGGGGGAGTTAAAATGTTGGGCCACAGGGCGGTGTGGTTGATTGGTGCGGGTGTCCTGGAGATGTTCCGTAAAGCGCTCTGCTAGGAGGCGCCCAGTCTCCCCAATGTAGAGGAGACCGCATCGGGAACAACGGATACAATAAATGATGATATTGATGGATGTGCAGGTAAAACTTTGATGGATGTGGAAGGCTACTTTAGGGCCTTGGATAGAGGTGAGGGAGGAGGTGTGGGCGCAGGTTTTACAGTTCCTGCGGTGGCAGGGGAACATGCCAGGATGGGAAGGTGGGTTGTAGGTGGGCGTGGACCTGACCAGGTAGTCACGGAGGGAACGGTCTTTGCGGAATGCGGAAAGGGGTGGGGAGGGAAATATATCCCTGGAGGTGGCGGAAATGTCGGCGGATGATTTGGTTTATGCAAAGGTTGGTAGGGTGGAAGGTGAGCATCAGGGGTGTTCTGTCCTTGTTACGGTTGGAGGGGTGGGATCTGAGGGCAGATGTGCGGGATGTGGACGAGATGCGTTGGAGGGCATCCTTAACCACGTGGGAAAGGAAATTGCGGTCTCTAAAGGAGGCCATCTGGTGTGTTCTGTGGTGGAACTGGTCCTCCTGGGAGCAGATACGGCGGAGGCAGAGGAATTGGGAATACGGGATGGCATTTTTGCAAGAGGTACGGTGGGAAGAGGTGTAATCCAGGTAGCTGTGGGAGTCGGTGGGTTTCTAAAAAATGTCAGTGTCACGTCGGTCGTCATTAATGAAGATGGAGAGGTTCAGGAAGGGGAGGGAGGTGTCAGAGATGTCCAGGTAAATTTAAGGTCAGGGTGGAATGTGTTGGTGAAGTTGATGAATTGCTCAACCTCCTCGAGGGAGCACGAGGTGTCTCCAATGCAGTCATCAATGTAGCGGAGGAAGAGGTGGGGAGTGGTGCCGGTGTAATTATGGAAGATCAACTGCTCGACGTAGCCAACAAAGAGACAGGCATAGCTGGGGCCCATATGTGTGCCCATGGCTACCCCTTTGGTCTGGAGGAAGTGGGAGGATTTGAAGGAGAAATTGTTAAGGGTGAGGACCAGTTCAGCCAAACGAATGAGTGTCGGTGGAAGGGTACTGTTGGGGACGTCTGGAGAGGAAAAAAACTGAGGGTTTGGAGGCCCTGGTCATGGTGGATTGAGGTGTAGAGGGATTGGATATCCATGGTGAAGATGAGGCTGAGGTCAACCTGGTGAAACTATCAAAAAGGACTACTTGCAGGCCATGCAGCAAGTGATAGACAGAGCTAAGCTCAATCCCACAGCAGCAGATCAGATCTCGACTCTGCAGTCCTGCCATATTCAGTTGTGAATGGTGATGGACAATTAAACAACTGCACTGGAGGGAGACGGCTCCACAAATATTCCTATCCTCAGTGATGGAAGAGGCCAGCACGTGTGCAAAAGATAAAACTGAAGCATTTGCAGCAATCTTCAGCCAGAAATACTGAGTATATGATTCAATTTGGCCTCCAGTGGACCCCAGTGTTAAAGAAATGTATTCAGCCAATTGGATTCACTCCATATGATATAAGGTTAGAAGCACTGGATACTGCAAAGGCTATGGATCCTGACAACAGTCTTGAAATTGTACTAAAGGCTTGTGCTCCAGAACTTGTTGCACCCTTATTCAAGCTGTTCCAATACAGTTGCGGCACGGTGGCACAGTGGTTAGCACTGCTGCCTCGCAGCGCCAGAGACCCGGGTTCAATTCCCGACTCAGGCGACAGACTGTGTGGAGTTTGCACGTTCTCCCCGTGTCTGCGTGGGTTTCCTCCGGGGGCTCCGGTTTCCTCCCACAGTCCAAAGATGTGTAAGTCAGGTGAATTGGCCATGCTAAATTGCCCGTAGTGTTAGGTAAAGGGGTAAATGTAGGGGTATGGGTGGGTTACGCTTCGGCGGGTCGGTGTGGACTTGTTGGGCCGAAGGGCCTGTTTCCACACTGTAAGTAATCTAATCTATCTATGCAAGTTGCCACGTTGGCATCTACCCAACAATGTGGAAAATTGCCTGGGTCTGTCCTGTACACACAAAACAGAACTTGGACAATTACTGCCCCATCAGTCTACTCTGGATCATCAGGAAAGTGATGAAAGGTGCTGTCACGCAGCACCTGCTCAGCAATAACCTGCTCAGTGACACCCAGTTTGGATTTTACCAAGGTCACTCAGCTCCTGTTAAGCAAATGGGTGAAAGGTTACCAGAGGTAGTCAGGAATGTGGACTGGAGATATGATCAGATCAGCCAAGATCTTAATGAATGTTAGAGAGTCTGAATGGCCTAGTCCAGCTCCTAGTTCATACCTTATGCACATTCAAAGAATGAAAGACTTCTGAATGTAGTCATTGCCTGAAAAGGAATTTAGGACATCTGAGGAGTCCTCAATAAATGCAAACTATTTATTTTCTTTCACACTTCACAACACTGGGTGAATGTTCCTATCAATTCATTGACAGCCACTAGACACAAATAACCTCCAAAAAGCAGGACAAATCTGACTCAGCCAATTGCTACCAAGCAGCACCTGGTTAGTAACAACCTCTTCATTGGCGCCTAGTTTAGGTTCCACCTGAGCAACAAGGACATAAGATATAAGAGCAGAATTAAATACACTCAATAACGTGGCCTCCACAGCCCTTTGTGGCAATTTGTTCCCCCAGCTGAAGAAATTCTTTCTTCTCTCCATTCTAAAGGGCTGTCCCTTCACTCTGAGGCTCTGCCCATGGGTCCTAGTCTCTCCGACTGGTGGAAACAGTTTCTCCATGTCCACTCTATTCAGACCCCTCAGTATTTTGGAAGCTTCAGTCAGATCCCCCTCTCATCCTCCCAATCTCCATTGAGTACAGAACCAGATTCCTCAACTGCTCCTCATATGACAAGCCCTTCATCCTCCGGATCATTCTTGTAAACTTCCTCTGGACCCCCTTCCAAAACCAGCACGTCCTTCCTTAGATACGGGGCTCAAAAATGCTGTCAATATTCCAAATGCGGTCTGACTAGAGCCTTATATAGCTTCAGCAGTACATCTCTGCTTTTATATTCTAGCTGTCTTGAAATTAATGCTAAAATTGTATTTGCCTTCCTAACTGCCAACTAAGCCTGCACATTATCCTTGAGAATCCTGAAGTAGGTCTCTCAACTCCCATTATATAGCAGACTTCTGAAGCCTTTCCCTATTTAGAAAATCACTTCCACCTCTTTTCTTCCTACCAAAGTGCATAATCTCTCACTTTCCCACATTTGAATTCCATCTGCCACCTCTTTGCCCAGTCTCCTTCTGCAGCCTCTCTGCTTCAACACTATAGTGCCCTCCGCCTATCTTTGTGTCCTCTACAATCTTAGCAACAAGGGTCTCCGTTCTGTCATCCAAGTTGTTAATGTATAATGGGAATAGTTGTGGCTCCTACAGAACTCCACCAACTGCCATCCTGAAAAAGTCCCCTTTACCCCACCTCTCTGCCAGTCAGCCAATCCTCTATCCATGCCAATACTTTGCCCCTGACACCATGGGCTCTTATTTTACTTGGCTTCCCGTGAAGCATCTTGTCTGGAAATCCAATAGATCACATCCACTTGATCTCTTTGTTCAACTTGCTCAAGGAATTCTAACAGATTTGTCAGGCAACTCCTCCCCTTTAATGAATCCATGCTGTCTCAGTCCTATTATACCTTGCTCTTCCAAGCTGTCTGCAATTTTGTCCTTAATAATTGCCTCTAAAATCTTACGACTAAAGTCAGGCTAACAACTTATAATTTTATGCCTTTTGCCTCACTCCCTTCTTAAACAGCTTTGGTTCCATCATGGGTAAAAAATGCTGAATTTCAAAGGTGAGGTGAGAATGGCATGAAAACTGCATTCGACCGAGTGTGGCATTAAAGAGTCCCAGCAAAACTGGAATCAATAGGTATCAGGGGGCAAGTACTGATGGTTGGAGTTATACCTGACACACAGGAAGATGGTTATGGTCGTTGGTCAGTCACATCAGCTCCAGGACATCTCTGCAGGAGTTCCTCAGGGTAGTGTCCTCGGCCCAACCATCTTCAGCTGTTTCATCAATGACCTTCCCACCATTATAAGGTCAGAAGTGGGGTTGATCGCTGATGATTACACAATATTCAGAATCATTTGTGACTCCTCAGGTATTGAAGCAGTCCATGTCCAAATGCAGCATGAACTGGATAATATCCAGGCTTGGTCCAACAAGTGGCAAGTAACATTCATGCCACACAAATGCCAGGCAAAGACAATCTCCAATAAGAAACAATCTGATCATTGTCCCTTGACATTCAATGCTGTTGCTATTACTGAACTCCCTACTATTCTGGGGATTGCCATTGACCAGGAACTGAACTGGACTTGCTGTATAAATACTGTATTTACAAGAGCTGGTCAGAAACTAGGAATACTACAGTCACTCACTTCCTGACTCCTCAAAGCCTGTCCATCATCGACAAGGCGCAAGTCAGGAGTGTGTTGGAATATTGCCCACTTGCCTGGATGGGTGTAGTTTCATACCATCCAGGACAAAGCAGCCTGCATGATAGGCATCACGTCCACAAACACCCACTCCCTCCACCACTGACGCTCAATAGCAGCAGTGTGTGCTACCTACAAGATGCACTGCAGAAAATCATCAATGCTTCCCCGACAGTACCTTCCAAACCCACAACCATTTCCATCTGGAAGGGCAAGTACATCAGGTACAAGAGAACACCACCCCGCTGCAAGTTCCCTTCCGAGCCCCTCACCATCCTTACTTGGAAATATATTGCTGTTCCTTTAATGTCGCTGGGTCATTGTGAGTCTACCTACAGCACATGGACTGCAGCGGTTCAAGAAGGCAGCTCACCCCACCTTCTCAAAGGAACTGTGGATCTGAATTTTTGTTGTATCCAGGCCCAGTCTTGTCAAATTCTCCTCAAATTATAGTCTCGTCTTAAGCTGGTCTATCTCTGACTCCTCCCTTCCTAAGCATCTCTGTTTCTTTGACTGGGGATAGGCTAGCCACCAATATTCACCAAAAAACCACTGACTCCCGCAGTTATCTTGACTATACATCGTCACACCCTGCTTCCTGGAAACACTCTATTCCATTCTCCCAGTTTCTCCATCTCCACTGCATGTGTTCTGATGATGCGAACTTCAACAAGGGAGCCTCTGAAATGTCCACCTTGACCCTCATCCGAGGGCTCCTCAGCACCCTGGGACAGGGCCCTCAGCCGGGTCCGACCCATTTCCTGCACTTCTGTCCTCACCCCCTCTCTTCCCTCCTGCAACAGTGATAGGGTTCCCCTTGTCCTCACCTACCATCACCCCCGTATCCACATCCAAAGGATCAGCGGCTGCTATTTTTGCTGCCTCCAGTGAGATGCCTCTTCCAGACACACATTCTCCTCCCCTCCCTTCTCAGCCTTCCACTGAGACCGTTCCCTCTGGGACACCCTGGTCCACCCCTCCTTCACTCCCAACACTCTTCTCCACCTTCCCCTCCCCCAACAGGACCTTCCCTCGTCACCACAGACAGTGTAACACCTGCCCATTTACCTCCTCCCTCCTCAGTATCCAAGGGCCCACTCACACCTTCCAGGTGAAGCAGCGTTTTATCTTCACTTCACTCAATCTACTGCATTGGCTGCTCAGTGTGATCTCCTCTACATTGGGGGAAACGAAGTGTAGACTGGGTGACCGCGTCACAGAACACCTACATTCTGCCGGCAAAAAAAGACACTAGGCTTCTAGTTGCCTTCCACTTGAACACACCACTGTTCCAAGGCCAATATCTCTGTCTCCGGCTTGCTGCTCAGCCCAAGCTGGAAGAACAGCAAATTATTTTCCACTTGGGAACTTTACAGCCTTCTGGACTCAGTTTTGAGTTCAGTACTTTTAGGACTTGTGGCACCTTCTGCTATGTCTTTACCTCACCCCATACTCCAGGCCTTGTTATCACATGGTCTGCTAATACACACAACCCATTGTTAGCCACACATAGTCCCCGTTAACAACTATTCATTCACCCGGGCTGACCATTATCCATTTTTTTTGTCTGTCTTTCTGTTCTTCTCCCTCATTGGGCTCTATCTCCACCACCTTACCCCCTTCCTCACCCAATATTCTGCATAAAAAAACAACTTTTTCCTAGCTGCCATCAGTTCTGAAGTGGAAATTGGAAGCTAAACTGATAAACTTTTCCAATTCCAGACGAGAGAGAGAAGCAGCACCGATGATGTCATCGATATACCTGAGAAAGAGTTATGGGTAGGGGCTGGAATAGGACTGGAACAAGGAATGTTACACATACCCCACAAAGAGGCATCACTAGGGTCCATGTGGATGCCCTTGGCGACGTCACTGACCTGAAGAAAGTGAGAGGAGCTGAAGGAGAACATGTTTAAAGTGAAGATGAGCTCAGCCCTGCAGAGGAGGATGCTGATCGATGGGGACAGTTCAAGCTTTAGTTCCAGGAAGAAGCGGGCAGCCCTGAGACCATCCTGGTTGGGGGAGTTGACGTGTGAAGGGATTGCACTGCCATGGTAAACAGGAGGTGGCTGGAGGCTGCGAACTGGACATTCCGAAGCTGACTTAAAGCTTGAGAGGAATGGTGGATGTAAATGGGAAGGGACTGGACAAGGGGAGAAGCAAACAAGTTAACGTAGGGAGAGATGCGTTCTTTAGGGCAGCTGTAGTCAGAGACAATGGGTCTGCCCAGGCAGTGCTGTTGGTGGATTTTTGGAAGGAGTCTCCGAGCGCCACACCAATCCCTTCTAACTATCAGCTTGGAGGCAGTCAGCAGGAGATCACCAGATGAAATGAGGTTAGTGACCGTTATGGACATGGTAGCCTGATGTTCCACGGTGGGGTCATGGTCCCGGGGGCAATAGTTGGAGGTATCTGAGAGAATCTGCAATGTAGAGGTCAGCATGCCGTACCACAACAGCTCCACCCTTATTGGCAGGCTTGATGCCAATATCCGGGTTGGATCTGAGAGCACGGAGTGCAGTCAGTTCATGGGGAAGTAGGTTGGAATGGTTGAGGAGGGAGTCAGAGAAACTGAGGCAGCCAGTGTTATGTCAGCAGTTGTCTATGGACAGGTGGAGTGCAGGTAAAAGGCGAGAGAGAGGAGTCAGGTGGAGGAAGAATGTTAGAGGTGGCTGAAAGGGTCTGTGGGATGGGGAGAGGTCTCTTAGCCAAAGAAATGGCCACGGAGGCGCAAGTGACAGAAGAAGAGTTCAATGTCACAGTTAATTTCAGATTGAAGGAAAGTCGGAGAAATATTTTACTCGTTAAAAACAAAAGACTGTAGGAATCTTTTAAAAAAGAACAAAGTAAATAAAACTGAGATGCTGGGCGTGATGATGTGTTGCACCTGTATGATTTGGGAGCTGGTGAACATCATTGTGATTCATAGTGACTACATTTGTTTGGTTGCGTGAGGAACTCCGGCTCAGAGTTGATGAGCTGGAGTCTGAGCATCAGACAGTGTGACATGTCAAGGAGGGGGAGAGTTACCTGAACGTTGTGTTTCAGATGGCAGTCACACCCCTTAGATCAGCGACCATGAATTCAGTCAGCGGTCAGGGACAGGAGGGTGTGACTGTGAGCGAGGCAGATGGAGGGATCCAGGAGGTAGTGCTGAAGGATCCTCAGCCCTTGAGCTTGTCTTAACAGGGTTGCGATTCTTGCTGTCATCCTGGGTGGTACAGAGAGCCATTAACAGCCGGGAGAAGAGAGAAATATAGTTGTAATCAGAGACAGTATAGTCAAGGGAATAGACACTGTTCTCTGTGGTTGGATCAAAAGTCCCGAAGGCTGTGTTGCCTGCCTTGTGCCTGAGTTCAGGATATCTCATCTGGCCGGCAAAGGAACTTGGAGTGGGAGGGCTAAGATCCAGTTGTGGTGGTCCCTGTAGGTCCCAACGATGGTGGTAGAAAGAGGTTCTGCTGAGGGAATATCAGCAGCTAGGAGCTAAATTGAAAAGCTGATCCAAAAAGTTGATATTCTCCGGATTAACACCTAAGGCACGAGCAAATTGGTACAGGGCCAACCAGATTAAAGAGGTAAACGTGTGGCTCAAAGATTGGTGTAGGAGCAGCGGGTTTAAATTCATGGAACATGGGCCTCAGGACTGGGAAGGAGAGAGCTGTTCAGATGGGGCGGGCTCCACCTGATTAGCGCTGGGACCCAGGTCCTGGCGAATTGCATATCTAGGGTGTTAAACTCAACTGAACCCCCCCCCCGCTGCTACCAACACCACCCCCCACGCACCCCCCCCCGACTCCACACTCGCCCCAATTGAACCTTCACGTCTCATCTTGAGATAGGCCGCCCTCTTCCATTTAACAAGGGATTCCAATTCCTTATTAAACCACGGCTCCCTCACACGACCCTTTCCTCCCTGCCTGACAGGTACATAATTATCAAGGACACTCAATAGTTGCTCCTTGAACAAGCTCCACATATCATTTACACTCTTGCCTTGGAGTCTACTTTTCCAAGCCACACATCCTAAGTCATGCCTCACAGCATCATAATTCCCCTGACCCCAGCTATAACTCTTGCCCTGTAGTACACACTTATCCCTCTCCATCACGAGAGTAAAAATCACCGAATTATGGTCACTATCCCCAAAGTGCTCACCTACCTCTAATTCTAACACCTGGCCTGGTTCGTTACCCAGAACCAAATCCAGTATGGCCTCACCTCTTGTTGGCCTGTCTACATATTGTGTCAGGAAACTCTCCTGCACACATTGAACAAACACTGACCCATCTAACGAACTTGAGCTATAGCTTTCCCAATCAATATCAGGAAAGTTAAAGTCCCCCATAACAACCACCCTATTACTGTCACTCATCTCCTGAATCACCTTCCCTATCCTTTCTTCAATGATTCTGGACTATTAGGAGGCCTGTAAAAGACTCCTAACAGGGTGACCTCACCTTTCCTATTCCTAACCTCAGCCCAAACTACCTCAGATGGCAAGTCCTCATCCATCGTCCTTTCCACCACTGTAATACTATCTTTGACAAGCAATGCCACACCTCCCCCTCTTTTACCCCCACCTCTGACCCTACTAAAACATTTAAATCCTGGAACCTGCAACAGCCAATCCTGTCCCTGTTCTAGCCATGTCTCCGTAATAGCCACAACATCGAAGTCCCAGGTACCAACCCACGCTGCAAGTTCACCTACCTTATTTCGTATACTTCTTGCATTGAAGTATACACACTTCAAGCCACTTTCCTGTTTACAGGCACCCTCCTTTGAAATTGATGCCATGTTCCTAACCTCCCTACACTCCAGGCCCTGCACCCTGAAGCTACAATCTGGGTTCCCATGCCCCTGCAGAGTTAGTTTAAACCCCCCCCAAGAGCACTAGCAAACCTCCCCCCAAGGATACTGGTGCCCCTCAGGTTCAAGTGTAGACCATCCTGTTTATAGAGGTCCCACCGTCCCCAGAAAGAACCCCAGTTATCCAAAAACCGGAATCCCTCCCTCCTGCACCATCCCTGTAGCCACGCATTTAAGTGTTCTCTTTCCCTATTCCTCGAATCTCTATCACGTGGCACGGGTAACAAACCAGAGACAACAACTCTGTTTGTTCTAACCCTGAGCTTCCAACCTAGCTCCTTGAAAGCCTGTCTAACATCCTCGGCACTCCTCCTACCTATGTCGTTGGTGCCAATATGGACCACGACTTCGGGCTGCTCCCCCTCCCCCTCCAGGACCTGGAAAACACGATCAGAGACATCACGTACCCTTGCACCTGGGAGGCAACATACCAAACGTGAGTCTCTCTCGTTCCCACAAAACCGCCTATCTGTGCCCCGAACTATCGAGTCCCCAATTACTACTGCTCTGCTCTTCTTCACCCTTCCCTTCTGAGTAACGGGGACAGGCTCCGTGCCAGAGACCTGAGCCCCGTTACTTACCCCTGGTAAGTCATCCCCCCCACAAGTATCCAAAACGGTATACTTGTTCTTGAGGGGAACGGCAGCAGGGGGTCCCTGCACTGGCTGCTTCCTCCCAGTCCCCCTCACTGTCACCCATCTATCTGCCATCTTTGGAGTTACTACTTCCCTATAACTCTGATCTATGACCCCCTCTGCCTCCCGAATGATCCGAAGTTCATCCAACTCCAGCTCCAGTTCCCTAACACGGTCTTGGAGGAGCTGGAGATGGGTGCACTTCCTGCAAGTGTAATCGGCAGGGACGTCGATGGCATCCCTCACCTCATACATGTTGCAGGAGGAACATTGCACTGCCTTCACTGCCATCCCTCTAAAGCTAACTTTTATTTTAAAAAAAACTGGGTCTAAAGAATACAACAAGCAAAATTCAGCACTTACCTACTTACCACAACAGGTGTTATTATTAGGTTAGAGGAGGAGGGCGGGTGGGAGGCACTACCCGTGTAGTGCCTCGGGTTCCTCTCCTTCGCGCTTTTAAAGGGGGAAAAAACCTACCCAGGTAAGCTTACACTAACTGCTTCCGGGTCTCGGCTGCCCCTCTGGTCGTCGTCACTTCCCCCTGGTGCTCCCGCTCTTTCTGTGAAGAGAGAGTGAAAGAGAAAAAAAAACACCGCTGCCCGCTACCGGTAAGTACTTTTAAAACCAAACTGTCTTACCTTCGCTGCTGCTCGCACTGGAAAATGATTCCCTACAGTGTGGAAACAGGCCCTTCGGCCCAACCAGTCCACACCGACCCTCCGAAGAGTAACCCACCCAGACCCATTTCCCCCTGACTAATGCCCCTAACACTATGGGCAGTTTAGCATGGCCAATTCACCTGACCTGCACATCTTTGGACTTTGGGAGGAAACTGGAGCACCCGGAGGAAACCCACGCAGACACGGGGAGAATGTTTGTAAATCTTTTCTGAACCCTTTCAAGTTTCACAACATCCTTCCAAATGCAGGGAGACCAGAATTGCACACAGTATTCTCCAGCTCTTCAGATGCTGCCTGACCAGTTGTGCTATTCCAGCACCACACCTTGTATTCCAATAATGGCCTAACCAACGTCCTGTGCAGTGGCAACATGACCTCCCAACTCCTATACTCATTGCACTGATCAATAAAGGCAAGCATACCAAATGTCGTCTTCACTATCCTATCGATATGGGATTCCACTTTCAAGGAGCTATGAACCTGCACTCCAAGGTCTCTTTGTTCAGCAACACTCCCCAGGACCTTACCAATAAGTGTATAAGTCTTGCTCTGGGAATGCAAATCTTAGCAGGACTTATACACTTAATGGTAAGGTCCTAGCGAGTGTTGCTGAACAAAGAGACCTTGGAGTGCAGGTTCATAGCTCTTTGAAAGTGGAGTCGCAGGTAGATAGGATAGTAAAGAAGGCGTTTGGTATGCTTTCTTTTATTGGTTAGAGTATTGATTACAGGAATTGGGAGGTCATGTTCCAGCTGTACAAGGCATTGATTAGGCCACTGTTGGAATGTTGCGTGCAATTCTGGTCTCCTTCCTATCGGAAAGATGTTTTGAAACTTGAAAGGGTTCAGAAAAGATTTACAAGGATGTTGCCTGGGTTGGAAGATTTGAGCTACAGGGAGAGGCTGAACAGGCTGGGGCTGTTTTCCCTGGAGTGTCAGAGGCTGAGGGGTGACCTTATAGAGATTTACAAAATTATAAGGGGCATGGATAGGATAAATAGACAAAGTCTTTTCCCTGGTGTCGGGGAGTCCAGAACTAGAGGGCATAGGTTTAGGGTGAGAGGGGAAAGATATAAAAGAATCCTACAGGGCAACATTTTCATGCAGAGAATGGTATGTGTATGGAATGAGCTGCCAGAGGAAGTGGTGGAGGCTGGTACAATTGTAACATTTAAAAGGCGTCTGGATGGGTATGTGAATAGGAAGGGTTTGGAGAGATATGGGCCGGGTGCTGGCAGGTGGGACTAGATTGGGTTGGGATATCTGGTCGGCATGGACGGGTTGGACCGAAGGGTCTGTTTCCATGCCGCACATCTCTATGACTCTATAAAATGCAGCACCTCACATTTATATAAATTAAACTCTATCTGCCATTCTTTGGCCCATTGACCCATTGTAATCTGAGGTAACCTTCTTCACTATCCACTACACTTCCAATTTTGGTGTCATCTGCAAACTTACTAACTATACCTCCTATGTTCACATCCAGATAATTTATGTAAATGACAAAAAGCAGTGGACCCAGCACCGATCCTTGTGGTACGCCACTGGTCACAGGCCTCCAGTCTGAAAAGCAACCCACCACCATCCTCTGTCTTCTACCTTTGAGCCAGTTCTGTATCCAAATGGCTAATTCTCCCTCTATTCCATGTGATATAACCTTGCTAATCAGTCTCCCATGGGGAACCTTGTCTTGATGAGGGAACTGAAGGTAATGGAGGCAGACAGTGACCATAGTAAGTCAGAATTCACCCTGCAGTTTGACAGGGATCAGATGTAATCAGATGTAATGGCATTACAGTTGAGTAAAGGTAACTACAAAGTCTTGAGGGCGGATCTGCCCAGAGTTGATTGGAAGAGGAGCCTCTCAGGGAAGATGGTGGAGCAACAATGGCAGGAGTTTCTGAGATAATTCATCCCAAGGAAGACAAAACCTACTCAAGGGAAGGATGAGGCAACAATGGCTGACAAGGAAGTCAGGGACATCATAAAAGGAAAAGCATACAATCTAGTGAAGACCATTGAGAAGCCAGGGGATTGAGAAGTCTTTAAATTTTAAAAAAAGGGGAAAAGATGAAAAATGAATGTGAGCTAGTTAGTAATATAGAAGCAAATTGTAGGAATTTATTTTACGTCAGAAGAAGGCTGAGGACTCTGGGTCTGTACTCGATGGAGTTCAGAAGGATGAGGAGCACTCTCGTTGAAACTCCCAGAATACTGAGAGGCCTGGATAGAGTGGACATGGAGAAGATGTTTCCATTCGTAGGAGAGACTAGGACCCGAAGGCACAGCATCAGAGTGAAGGGATAATCTTTTAGAACTGAGATAAGGAAGAATTTCTTCACCCAGAGGATGGTGAATCTGTGAAACGTATTGCTGCAGCGGGCTGTAGAGGTCAAGTCATTGAATGTATTTAAGACCGAGACAGACAGATTTTTGATTGGTTATGGCATCAACTGTTACAGGGAGAAGGCAGGAGACACATGAGCCATGATTGAGTCATGGAGCAGGTCTGATGACCTGAATGGCAAAGTTTTGCTATATCTGAAAACCTTGTGATCCTTTGATTTATTGAAGCAGGCTTAAGGCTGAATGATCTAGTCCTGCTCTTTATTTTCAAATGTGTGCTCCTATTCTTGACCAAACTCTTGGGTAAGACCATATCAGAAGCCTTCTGATGGGTGGGACATTACAGTGAGAGAAAAGTTTGCATCGATAGTGCCTGTACAGATAATATTTGTAAAGCCTACAGCTTCCAGGACATGGAGACATAATCTTATAATCAGTCCATGTCATTGCTATCCACATGTCTCTACTTACTTCATACAGTCTTTTAAATGTTGAAGTGAAATATTTGTTGAGCAACTGCTGTTTCCTTTAGCTCCCTTATAATTTTGCCATGTGTTATGGAGAGATTACATTTTGGTCTCTGATACAGCACTTACATAAATGTTTTGCCAGTTCCCTTTTACTGTTTGTTGCATATTTTATTTGACTGGTAGATTTTTGACTCTTCACATTTTTGATTCAAATTTTTAATGTCCTTTGATATTTTTCAGCAAATCTGCTCAATCACGGAACCAAAACATGTCGGGGAGGGTTTAAACTGACTTGGGTATGTGAGCCAGAAGGGAATTTTGGATCGTGGTACTAGGGTACATGAGATACAGGGAGAAGCAGATAATGCTAAAATAGATAATGCTAACAGTAAGTTAGTCGGCGGAGTCAATCTTGGAGAGAAGATAATGAGGTTGAAATCAGTTTTGTGCTGCATTGGGTGAATGTGTGGACTGAGGAGTTATAAGCACAGACTGGGATTACAGAGGAACCTCGATTATCCGAAGGACACGGGGCGGGGAGTATTTCATTCGGTTAATCAAATTCCGGATAATCGAATGCTGGATAACAAAGTTTAGCCAAGCGTTGTGACTTTGCGGTCTTGTCAGATAATCCGATATTCGGATAATTGAATGCCGGATAATCGAGGTTCCTCTGTATTAGCAATAACGGAGACCTGGCTCAAGAAAGGATTGGGTGTAATATAGTCCTGGATATGAGATATTCAGAAAAGATAGAATTGGAAGGTAAACAAAGGAGGAGGATGGTGATTTTAGGTTAAGGAGGGCCTTGCAAGAAGGATGTTTTAGTTGGATCAAGGAGAGAATTGATTTGACTGGAGCTAAGGATGGAATTACATTGCTCAGAGTAATCTGTACACCACCAAGTAATCTTTTATCAGCACATTGATAGTAAAAGGTGGTAAAAGGAGAAGTAAGGCTGGTTAGGGAGTAAAAAGGGGCTTTACACGTGGAGGCAGGAGGCATAGCTAAGGGGTTAAATGGATAATTTACATCTATCTTTACCAGGAGGCTGATGCTGCCCAAGATGTAGTGACAGAAGAGGAAACTCCGTGACTAGAATGACTTCAAATTAATGATGAGGAGGTATTGGGTAAGCTGTCAGGGCTTACAATTGGTAAGTTCCTGAGACTGGATGAGAATAGAAATTGCAGAATGTGTAAAAGTCTGCCCAGCAATTACTGACCAGTCAGTTTAACTTTGGTGATGAGAAAACTGGGAACAATTATTCAGGATAGAATTAATAGTAACATGGGAAAATAGATTTGTTCAGGGTTTTGGGAATCAGGGGTTTAATGAGGGGCTTGAGGGGGAATTCGGTGAGTGTGAGGGATTGGAGTGTCCATTATGTATTTATGGAGGAGTTAATCTGATTTTTGTTTCTCTATATAACAATTCCTGGGTAACTATCCAGGTAAGATAATCAGTGGGTGGACAGTGACAACCTTTTTCCTGGGATGGTGAGCATGAGGGAACATAGCTTTAAATTGAGGGGTAATAGATATAGGACAGATTTCAGAGGTAGTTTCTTTACTCAGAGTAGTAGGGACGTGGAACGTCCTGCCTGCAACAGTAGTAGATTCACCAACTTTAAGGGCATTTAAGTGGTCATTGGATAAACATATGGATGAAAATGGAATAGTATAGGATAGATAAGCTTCAGATTGGTTCCACAAGTCGGTGCAACATCGAGGGTTGAAGGGCCTGTACTGTGCTGTAATGTTCTATGTAAATAAATTGGAACTGTCTAAATTCTCCAATTCCAACTTGCAAGGTTCTGGGAGGAAAGGAATTACCCAGGAAGTTTGAACATCCCAGGCACTTCTATCAAAGGTCACAGACTTCCCATAGATTTAGGAGGGTTCTGGATGTACGTCGTGGGTCACATGTTTGATCTTGAGAGAAAGCTAGCGAGAAATATAAAAACAGATGTTAAGAGTTACTGTAGATAGTTAAAGGAGGTAGTTAATATAGCTAATGTTGGTCCTATAGGAAGTGAATTTAGATAACTAGTAATAGAATTGAACAGGTATTTTGGATTGCTTTTCACGATAGAGAAACTACAAGTAACCCACAACAGATACATAAAGTCATGTAGATGTACAGCGCGGAAATAGACCCTTCGGTCCAACCCGTCTGTGCCGACCAGATATCCCAACCCAATCTAGTCCCACCTGCCAGCACCCAGCCCATATTCCTCCAAATCCTTCCTATTCACATACCCATCTAGATGCCTTTTAAATGTTGCAATTGTACCAGCCTCCACCACTTCCTCTGGCAGCTCATTCCATAAATGTACCACCCTCTGCGTGAAAAGGTTGCCCCTTAGGTCTCTTTTATATCGTTCCCCTCTCACCCTAAACCTATGCCCTCTAGTTCTGGACTCCCTGACCCCAGGGAAAAGACTTTGTCTATTTATCCTATCCATGCCCCTCATGATTTTGTAAAAGTCACCCCTCAACCTCCAACCTCAGGCTGGGGAAAATGGCCCCAGCCTGTTCAGCCTCTCCCTATAGCTCAAATCCTCCAACCCTGGCAACATCCTTGTAAATCTTTTCTGAACCATTTCAAGTTTCACAACATCTTTCCAATAGGGAGGAGATCAGAATTGGATGCAATATTCCAACAGTGGCCTAACCTATGTCCTGTCCAGCCGCAACATGACCTCCCAACTCCTGTACTCAATACTCTGACCAATAAAGGAAAGCATACCAAATGCCTTTTTCACTATCCTGTCTACCTGCGACTCCACTTTCAAGGAGTTATGAACCTGCATTCCCAAGGTCACTGGAAACAGCTTGAATTCAGGAAGTGAATCTTGAAAATTACAATCACCAGGGCAACAAACAACTTGTTGGAACCGAGTTGACAAGTGTTAGGCTCCTGATGAACTTCATCCTAGAAACTTTAAAAAGTGGCTACAAAGATAGTTGATGCATTGGTTCTAATTTTCCAAAATTTCCTAGATTTGAGGAATGTTACATTAGTGTAGAAAACAGTAAATCTAACTCCTTTATTCAAAAAGGGAGGGAGACAGAAAACAGGTTACTACAGGCAAGTTAGCTTCACATGTATCACAGGGAAGACTTTAGAGAATCTTGCAGATATTATCACAGGAAACGGCGAAAAATTCAAGGTAATCAGGCATATTTGGCTTGGTTTTTTGAAAGGAAAGTCACGTTTAACCAATTTATTGAAATTATTTGAAAACGTAACGCATATTGTGGATAAAGTGGGGTTCACAGATGTACTATGCTAAATGCTTTCTTGGATTTTGAAGAGAATTCATGTTATTTTTAAATTTCTTTCCTTTCAGGAATGAGTTCTGAGATTGAGGAGCAGGTTTTGCTTGAAGCTGAGGAACAGTTACTTCATCAGGCTCGAAATGGCGTCTTGGAAGAGGTTAAGCAGCTGCTGGATCGGAGGAAGCTTGAAAAGCTAGCTTTCAATATTAACTGCAAAGGTAGGTTCTCCTTTAAGCTTCACTGTGTGGTTTTTCTTCAAAGTTTCCAATTGCCTCTCCTGAGTATTTGAATTCCTCGAATCTTACAGCACAAGTGGAGGCCATTCAGTCCATCTTGTTTGCAAGTGTTGCCCAATAAATTCCACTCCCCTGTTCTATCCCCATGGCTCAGCAAGTTCCATTTTTCTCTAGGATTTATGTTTTGAAAATGCCAATGGAATCTGCTTCCATCAATCATTCAGACAGCAAGTTCCAATGTGCTGTATAATTTGTTCAAATGTGTCTCATTTGCCCTCACCAGTTTTTTTTTGTCAGTCTGCCTCCACTGGTGAATGACCCTCCTCCCACTAGGAACAGCCCCACTTTATTTACCCTATCTATACCAATACGGATATGAATCTATACCAATATAACTGTTGAACACCTCTGTTAAATAAGCTTTTCTGCACAGATTAAATAAGACCTGGGAAGAGAAATAGGCCATTCAGCCCATCAGGTCTGCTCTGCTATTCAATGCGAACATGGCTGATCTGATAATCCACTTTCCCGCCTTTTCCCCATTACCTTCGATTTCCCTTCCTGATTAAAAATCTGTCTGTCTCAGCCTCGACCCCAGCCCTCTGTGGTAAAAAAAAATTGCACAGATTCACTTTCCACTGAGAAAGAAATTCTTCTTCATCCCTGTCTGAAATGTACAGCACCTTACTCTGGCAATGACCATCTTCAATAGCAGAGGATCTAACCATTGCCACTTGACATTCACTGATGTTACCGTTACTGAATTTCCCCATGGTCAATCCACCTAACCCGCACATCTTTGTGACTGTGGGAGGAAACCCACACAGATGCAGGGAGAATGTGCAAACTCACCCAGACCGTCACCGGGGCTGGAATCGAACCCGGGTCCCTGGTGCTGTAAGGCAGCAGTGCTAACCACTTAGCCACCGTGCTGCACCTTGGCTGAAAGGATTTTGAGAGGTTAGATGAGGCCGTGTCGATCTGTTGGTCGTATTTTTGCACTTTCCTAGGATTGCCAGAATGATGATGACCCTGGCAAAATCAGATGGAGTCTGAGCCTCCTGATTTTTTTTTAATCGAGCAGTTGTCTGTGGGTTGAGTAATTATCAAGTCGCTCCTTTTCAGGTCGTAGCAAGTCAAATTTTGGTTGGACCCCTCTCCATCTTGCCTGCTATTTTGGACACAAAGATGTTGTGGAGGAATTATTGAAGGTAAGTTGTGGTTTTTAGATGTTGCACACTATGTGATTAATTTTAAATTTTTGAATCCAGCAGCATCAAAGATGGTAACAAGTGTTTTATTCTGATCGATGGCTGTGTGAACTTTTACCCTTTAGTAATATGTGTGTATCTCTGCATTTGGAAATATTATTACCTGCCACCTGACTTTGCAGGTGCTTATTCTGTGGAAAGAAGGTACCAACAGAACCATAGGAACCTAGAAAATAGGAGCAAGATTAGGCCATTCGGCCCTTTGAGCCTGCTCCGCCATTCAATATGATTCTGACTGATCATCCAACTCAGACCTGTTCCCACTTTCTCTCCTAGACCTTTTGATCCCTTTAGCCTGAAGAACTGTATCTAACTCTGTGTCCTGAAAACTTTCAATGTTTTGGCCTTAATCACTTTCTTTAACAGGGAATCCCACAGGCTCACCACTCTCCGGGTGAAGACATTTCTCCTCATCTCGGTTCGAAATGGCCCACCCCGTATCCTTGGACTGTGACCCCCTGGTTCAGGAGTCCCTGGTCGTCATCCTTCCTGTGTCAAGAATAGAGTGGTGCTGGAAAAGCGCAGCAGGTCGGGCAGCATCCGACGAGCAGGAAAATTGATGTTTTGGGCAAAAGCCCTTCATCAGGAAAGGACTATTCTTGACTCTGACCTCCAGCACCTGCAGTACTCCCTTTTGCCCATCATCTATCCTGTGTTTACCCTGTCCAGTCCTGTTAGGATTTTGTAGGTGTCTCCATGGGAAGCTGGATAAACACACAAGGTGAGGAACAGATGTAGTTTGCTTGGTAGGAGGTTCAATTGGGATCTAAGTAGTGATGTGGACTGTTGGTTGCTGGTTTAGATTAGAGTGGTGCTGGAAAAGCACAGCAGGTCAGGTAGCATCCTGCTCCTCGGTTACTGCCTGACCTGCTGTGCTTTTCCAGCACCACTCTAATCTAGACTCTGGTTTCCAGCATCTGCAGTCCTTGTTTTTACCTTGTTGGTTGCTAGTGTGTATTCCAAGTGAGTATCAACTGGTCCTGTCAATGCAAAGAAACTTGTCCTAACAAAACAGGCTTCACTTCATTGTTTTAATGGCCATGATGTTGGAGTTAATCATTGGATTATTTATTAGTCATTTTGTTGCTGATAGGCTAATGCAGATGTGAATGTGGCCAATGATGTTGGTGACACCCCGCTCCATCGAGCAGCTTTCACAGGACGGAAGGTGAGAACATTTTCAAGGATTGCGATTGTGATCTTTTAAACTCTCTCAAAATACCTATAATTTTGTTCAATACTTGCCAGGTTCTGTAAGCCAAACTTGAATATTATTTGAGTTGAGTACAGTGAAAAGTTTATAAGTCTCCGCTTACAGCGCCATCTTCGGTACAGAGTACCTCGGTACAATCCTTAGTTACAGAATAGACAAACGAAGAAAAAAAAGTTACAACGTGACTATACACACTATAAACTATAGGTCAGAAAACACACGAGTTGAAAGGACAAACATCACAGTCTCTCTCCAAAGGCTGACCACAGCAGACCAGCACAGGGAGCCACGTGGTCTGACCCCAGCCTGCCCCCGGGCTCCCTGCTGGGTCTCTCTGGCCTCTGGTCACTAGCATCCCTGCTTCAGAGACCAGGTGTCTGAGTTAAGGCGAAGGGAGGATTTATAATCCTGGATCAGTCCCTGGCCTACATTGGGACCTCTCCAGCCCAGCATTGCCTATATTTTGAAGTAATCCCTCCTGATCTCTGTGAACTCCTGTAACCCTCTGAACTCTAGGTACCCCTCCAATCCTGATTTCTTGAGCAGCTCCAATTTTGAGAATGCTGGAGAAACTCAGCAGGTCTGGCAGTATCTGGGCTTTTTATGTCACCATTGTGAGAAGTGGAGTCATACCACACTTGAAACAAAGAATAGTCCAGTGCAGGAACACCCCCTTCGGCCCACCAAGCCTATACTGACATGTGAAGCCTTTCTAAACTGAAAGCCTTTTGCCTCTACACCATCCAAATAAAATAACAACAGGTTTATTTGGAAGCACTAGCCTTCGGAATGCTCCTGTTGGACTATAACCTGGTGTTGTGTGATTTTATAACTTAGAAGATGAGATGTTGTTCCTCCAATTAGCGCTGTGTAAATTTGTCCAATTTCTCCTCTTGGGTGTTCTGCAAAGTGATCACCCATTCTGTGCTTTGTTTCACCAGTGTAGAGGTCTTTCTGTCTGCCTTTGTATCTGTGTGTGCCTGTGTATCCCCCTCCCCCTCCCCCTCCCCCTCCCCCTCCCCCTCCCCCTCCCCCTCCCCCTTGCTATCCCTCCTTTATTTTTTTTCAATTGGTTAAAGGCATGATATATGTTGGCACGGTACAGTGGTTGGCACTGCTGCCTTACAGAGTCAGAGATCCGGGTTCGATTCCAGCCTTGGGTGACTGGGTGGAGTTTGCACATACTCTTCGTGTCTGTATGGGTTTCCTCCCACAGTCTACAGATCTGCAGGTTAGGGTGGATTGGCCATGCTAAATTGCCCACAGTGTGCAGGCTAGGTGGGTTAGCCATGGGAAAATGCAGGGTTACAGGCTTAGGGTAGAGGGGTGGGTCTGGTGGGATGTTCTCTGGTTGGTTGGTGTGAGGCGATGGGCTGAATGGCCTGCTTCCACGCTATGGGATTCTATGACTGCATGAATGTGAGTTGTAATTTTTGATCAATGTTCCTATGGACGAGGGTGGGATGGTCCAGAGGAGAGGAGTATGTTGCTGTCCCTGTATGTGCTGTGAGAGGGAGATGTTGTGTTTTCCAGGAGCTTGTTCTGCTGCTGCTGCAGTTTGATGCTGATGCTGCCGTCATCAACGGAGATGGACAGACCCCGAGGGCTGTCACTCAGGACCAGGAAATCCGAAGCATGCTGGAAGGTAGGAACGAGCAACACTTGCATTTATTTAGCACCTTTCAGGATGTGCTTTGCAGCAGCCAGTGAAGCGCTCTTTGAACCATTGTCACTGTTATGTTGGATGTGCTGAAAGTGATCAGCAAGATCCCACCCAAAGCAACAAGCAGAAAACCTGTTTGGTGTTGGTGAAGGGACACCAGGAGAACTCCCTTGTTCTTTTTCAGAATAGCCTCCTGGGATTCTTTACACCCACCCCGGGGGGTTGGGGGGGGGGTTCTAACGGGAACAGTCTGCTCTGTAAGATGGTACCTCTGGCATCCACTCTGACACTCCCACTGCTGTGCTAAGTTCTTGAGATATAGGAGCAGAATTAGGCCATTTGGCCCATCGAATCTGCTCTGCCATTCAGTCATGGCTGATTAGTTCCACACTGTCATTTTCCTGCCTTCTCCCCATATCCCTTCAACCCATTACCACTCAAACATCTGTCTAACAGGCTCAAGGAGTGACAGAAACCCTTCAGAGAGCCACAGAGTGACACTCTGCTAAGTTGAGGTTGGTTGTCAATAATTTTAGGAAAAAGCTTGACCTTGGAGATTGGAGAGTAAATGCAGTAAGTGAATTACAGTTTGCACATTGAAGATAAGAATGAGTTGGAGAGTTGTGCTTAAGGCTGCCTGGGCAGCTGTGCTAGTTCTAACCTTCCCCTGGATGTTTGGAGTGCTGCATTCCTCACATTGACGGTCGAAAGGAGTTTGGGAGCTTTCCCAAGAAAAGTGGCTTGGTTGTTTTTCTCCTTACATCAGTCGATGGAGTTTGACCAGAGAGAGTTTGCAACAGACTGTGTGTCTGATTGGAGATTCTGTAAATATTTGTTTGAGAGAGACACTGCCTGTCCTTCTGAGTGTCTTGGCTACTGAAGGCAGCACAATGAAGGTCCTTATCCAGATAAGCAAGGGCGAGAAGATGTAGGAACAGATGTAGACCAATCGGATCAGCCATGGTTTTATGAACTATGGTACAGACTGGAGGGGCAGAGTGGCCTAGTTCATCTCTCTCTCAACCTCATGCAAAATTTTTTAAAAATCTGCTTTGTGCTCTGGTCTCGTCATTGGCCAGGAGAGAGCAGTAGATGCATGGGAGCTATCTCTGCTGAAGTTGAACAATGCAATTCTGTCCTAAACTCGTCTTGAAAGTTTGTATCCAGGTGCAGCAGCTGATTAGAAAGGCAATTGGAATGTAGTTTATTGCAAAGGGAATGGATGTAAACGTAGGGATGTTTTAGAGTTGTACAGGTGAGACCTTGTCTGGAGCACTGTGTAAAGGTTTGGTCTCCTTACTGGAGAAATGACACAACTGTTGTTGAAGCAGGAGAAAGTGAGGACTGCAGATGCTGGAGATCAGAGATGGAAATGTGTTGCTGGAAAAGCGCAGCAGGTCAGGCAGCATCTAGGGAACAGGAGAATCGATGTTTCGGGCATTAGCCCTTCTTCAGGAATGAGGAAAGTTTGTCCAGGCTAAGATAAAAGATAGGGAGGAGGGACTTGGGGGAGGGGCGTCGGAAATGTGATAGGTGGAAAGGGGTCAAGGTGAGGGTGATAGGTCAGACTGGGGTGGGGGCGGAGAGGTCGGGAAGAAGATTGCAGGTTAGGAAGGCAGTGCTGAATTTGATGGATTTGACTGAGACAGGCTGGGGGGAGGGGAAATGAGGAAACTGGTGAAATCCGAGTTCATCCCTTGTGGTTGGAGGGTTCCTAGCCGGAAGATGAGGCGTTCTTCCTCCAACCGTCGTTTCGCTGTGGTCTGGCGGTGGAGGAGTCCAAAGACCTGCATATCCTTGGTGGAGTGGGAGGGGGAATTGAAATGTTGAGCTACAGGGTGGTTGGGTTGGTTGGTCTGTTGTTGAAGCAGCCTCAGCGAAGGTTCACTCAGCTCAGTTCTGAAATGGACAGGGTTACTGTAATGGGGAAAGGGGAATCGGGTTAGCTCAGTTGGCTGGATTGTTGATTTGCAGAGCAGTGTGATGCCAACAGCATGGACTCAATTCCCATCACCAGTTTGAGGTTACCATGAAGAACTCCCTTTCTCAATGTCTTCCCTCGCCTGAGGTCTGGTGGCCCTCAGGTTAAATCCCCACCAGTCGCATCTCTCTAATGAGTGAGCAGCCCCTATGGTCCGCTAAGACTATAGCGACACCACAACAACAACAACAAATGGGGAAAGGTTGGTCATGTGTGACCTGGATCGATTGAGGTTCACCCACTGGTTGGGAAGGAGACTGAAACTGAGGGCATCGTTTAAGAATAAAAGGTCTCCCTGCTTAGACTGATCAGATTTTTGTTTTCTTAGAGTGTTGTCAGAGTGGATCTTTAATTTATTCAAGGTGGATAGACAAGTGGCTCAGATTATGGTGGGGTCAGACAGAAACGTGGAACAGAGACAGCAGCCTGTTCAGCCTTGGTCTTATAGAATGGCAGAATGGGCTCAAAGGGCTGAATAGCCTACACCTAGAATTGTACAGCACTGAAGAGGCCATCTAGCCCATCGAGTCTCTATGACCAAAATACACTACTATCCACTGTAGGCCTAGTTACCCAGACTGTCCATAGCCTTGAATGTTATGACACTTGAAGGGTTTGGAGGAATATGGGCTGGGTGCTGGCAGGTGGGACTATGACTCTCTATGACTCTCTGCTCCTCTAAGTACTTTTTAAAGGTTGTGATGTTTCCTGCCTCACTGTCCTCCCGGCCAGCTCATTCCAGATTCCCAGCATGTTCCAGATGTAAACAATTTCCTCAAATCTCATCTAAACCTCCTGCCTTTCACTTTAAAATGATGTCCCTTGATATTGGCCCTTTGACTAAGGGGAACAGTTGATTGCTATCTACCCTGTCCTTTCCCCCTCTTAATCTTATACACTTCTGTCAAGTCGCCCCTCAATCTTCTCTGCACTAAAGAATATACCCCAAGCTTATCCAGCCTCTCTCCATTGCTGAAATGCTCCATCCCACGCACCATCCTGGGGAATCTCCTCTGTACCCCTCTCCAGTGCAATCACCTCCTTCCTATTGTGTGGGGGACTACAACTGCACACAGTACTCTAGCAGTGGCCTGACCAAAATTCTATACAGCTCCAATGTAGCTCTCTACTCTGATAATCTATGCTGTGACTAATAAAGGCCAGGTATTCCATCTGCCACCTTAACTACCTTTTAATAACTACCCTCACCTGTCACCTTCAGTGATTTGTGGAGAAGCAAAATCCTTCTATTCCTCTGTGCCTTGTTTCCTACTCCTGGGTCAGAGATGTACACCATGGAAACAAACCCTTTGCTTCAACTCATCCATGTTTACCTGATATCCTAAATTAATCTAGTCCCGTTTACCAGCATTTGGCTCATATCCCTCCAAACCCTTCCTGTTCATATACCCATCCAGATGCCTTTTAAATGTTGTAATTGTACCAACCTCCACCACTTCCTCCGGCAGCTCATTCCACACACGCACCACCCTCTGTGTGAAAAAGTTGCCCCTTAGGTCCCTTTCTACAACTTTCCCCTCTCACCCTAAACCTATGTCCCCTAGTTCTGGACTCTCCCACCCCAGGGAAAAGACCTTGTCCCTGTTGGTCTTAGAAGGATTAACTGCATACACTGTTGGGCAGGGAAGAGGGGAGGTTGGCTGTCAGGAGAAATTCAGACTCTTTGTCAGTCTGAGTCCGGTTTGGGATATTTTTTCAGTTCTTTAAACTCATTCTTCCTTTTTTTTTAAATACAGCTGCTGAAATAACACAGCAGAGGAAATCAGAGGAGCTGCTGTTGACTGCTGCACGAGAAGGGGATGTGACAGGAATAATTGTTTTGGTGAGCTCTGTCAGACTGGTTTTACTGCAACCAACATGTGTTGTTGTTTTTTTTTATATGGATTGGTCTGTTGTGTTTTCTTTCTGTCACATTCAGAAACCTGGGAAAAGAATCTCATGGCACTGGATGAGGCCATTTGGCCCATCCAGCCTGACCACACAGAAGGGGCTGGCTTATTAATTCAATTCCCGTCTGGTCTCCCTCACCATGCACCTGCAGATTTTTAACCTTTCAGTATTTTCCCAATTTGCTTCTGCAAATTCCTATGGAGTCTGCTTCCACTGCCCGTTCAAAGCAGCATGTTTGAGGATGTAACAGTGTGCAGCATTGGTGCGGGGTGCGGGCTGTAGGAAGGTTCTTTCCTCTGGTTTCTGAATGCCTTCCTACCACTGGCACCACTTTCTGCTTAAGCTGTCCCTCACCACTAGGGGGTAGCATTTGCTGTGTACATGCTGTTCCAGTTCCAGGGTCAGACTGACGTCTGGGCCGTCTGTCTGCAGCTCCGGTGTCAGACTGACGTTGTCTGGGCCGTCTGTCTGCAGCTCCGGTGTCAGACTGACAGTTGTCTGGGCCGTCTGTCTGCAGCTCCGGTGTCAGACTGACAGTCGTCTGGGCCGTCTGTCGACAGCTCCGGTGTCAGACTGACCGTCGTCTGGGCCGTCTGTCGACAGCTCCGGTGTCAGACTGACTGTCGTCTGGGCCGTCTGTCTGCAACTCCAGTGTCAGACTGACCGTCGTCTGGGCCGTCTGTCGACAGCTCCGGTGTCAGACTGACAGTCGTCTGGGCCGTCTGTCGACAGCTCCGGTGTCAGACTGACTGTCGTCTGGGCCGTCTGTCTGCAACTCCAGTGTCAGACTGACCGTCGTCTGGGCCATCTGTCGACAGCTCCGGTGCCAGACTGACCGTCGTCTGGTTCGCCTGTCTACAGCTCCGGTGTCAGACTGACATTGTCTGGGCCGTCTGTCTGCAGCTCCGGTGTCAGACTGACAGTTGTCTGGGCCGTCTGTCGACAGCTCCGGTGTCAGACTGACTGTCGTCTGGGCCGTCTGTCTGCAACTCCGGTGTCAGACTGACCGTCGTCTGGGCCGTCTGTCTGCAACTCCGGTGTCAGACTGACCGTCGTCTGGGCCATCTGTCGACAGCTCCGGTGCCAGACTGACCGTCGTCTGGTTCGCCTGTCTACAGCTCCGGTGTCAGACTGACATTGTCTGGGCCATCTGTCGACAGCTCCAGTGTCAGGCTCACAGTCGTCTGGGCTGTCTGTCGACAGCTCCGGTGTCAGGCTGACAGTTGTCTGGGCCGTCTGTCGACAGCTCCGGTGTCAGGCTCACAGTCGTCTGGGCCGTCTGTCAACAGCTCCGGTGCCAGGCTGACAGTCGCCTGGGCCGTCTGTCGACAGCTCCGGTGTCAGGCTGACAGTTGTCTGGGTCGCCTGTCTGCAGCTCTGGTGTCAGACTGACATTGTCTGAACTGCCTGTCTGCAGCTCCGGTGTCAGACTGACATTGTCTGAACTGTCTGTCTGCAGCTCCGGTGTCAGAGTAAGAATTAATTGAAATAGGAGTTGGCTGTTTAAGATGGAGATGAGGAGAAATGTCATTGAGACATGAAAACTAGCAGCAGAAGCAGGCCATTCAGCCCTTCAAGCCTGCCCCACCGTTCAGTGTGATCACAACTGATCATTCCACTCCATATACTGTTCCTGCTTTCTCCCCACACACTTCATAGACGATGGGAAGGAAGATGCTATCATCTCTGGAATGCCCCCTGAAGGGCAAGGGGCAACTCCCGGGAGAGCACCACCCCGTTTCCTTCCTGCTGCTGAAAATTATCTCAATACGAATCTCAGTCCGAGCCACTCCAGCTGTGTTGCTGTGCGGGGCATGTATTATCAGGACATTTCAGCATGGGCCTGTATTATCAGGGACTATAGTGCTCTGAACAAGCTCCACTGACACCAGATTGTCTGATGTTCTCCTGCTGATGGGCTGCTGATATCAAGGCCATGGAGATGGGCACCCCCCCTATATTTCCCCTCATACAAAACACACCTGGAACAAGGATGTACGCTCAAACCTTGACCCCATGCCCCAGCCACACCATTTCCTCTGGGCACTACCCCATTCTCCAGACCGGCACCTTTTACCAGGTTTGTTCCCTTCCGACCTGGCCCCAGATTCTCATACCATTGGTCCTCTTGGATGCTGACCTTCCAGTGGCCAATCAGAATGTGAATAGACTCTCATCGCTCAACTAAATTAGTCGTCCACTTTCTGTAGATGATTCATACCGCACTCAAAATGTTCTCCCTGTTTCTCTCTTCACAAATGCTGCCCAGACTTCCTGAGTCTCTCCAGCACACTCTATTTTTGTTTCAGATTTTCAGCTTAGAATCATAGAGATCTGCAGCACAGAAAAAGGTCCTTCAGCCCATAAAGTCTGTGCTGGTCAATAACAATCACCTATCTATTCCAATTCCATTTCCCAGCACTTGGCCCATCGTGTTGTCATTGCAAGAGCACATCTGAATATTTCTTCCATATGATGAGAGTTTCTGCCTTTCCCACCCTTACAGGCAGGGAGTTCCAGATTCCCCATCACCCTCTGGGTGAAAATGTTGTTCCTTGCATTCCCTCTAGGCCCCCTGCCCATTATTTTAAATCCAAGGTCCCCTGGTCATTAATACCTCCATCAAGGGGAAATGTTCCTTCCTGTCTACCCTATCTATGCCCTTAATAATTTTATCCATCTCAATCATGTCCCCTCTCAATCTCCTCTGCTCCAAGGAAAACAGTCTGTCCAATCTCTCTTTATCACTGAACCTCTCCAGCCCAGGCACCATCCTGGTAAATATTCTCTTCACCCTCTCCAGTGCTATCACACTGCTATAGTGTGGATTCCAGAACTGTACACAGTACTTTACCTGTGGCCTAATCAATGTTTTATACAGTTAGAGCATCATCTCCCTGCTGTCAAACTCTCTGCCTCTGCCAATAAAGGCAATGTTCTTTACGCCTTCTTAACCACTTCATCCACTTTTTACGTGCACCCCAAGGTCCCACGAATTCTGTGCTTCCCAGGATCTTGCATTAATTGTTTAATCCACAGGATTTTGCTGTTGTGCATAATTTCTAAACAGTCCTCCATCTCCAATATATTTCTCCCACTCAAAAAAAAAAAAGTGTTAAACTGTCTATGCCTAGTCCCGGCCAGTGCAGGACTCGCTCAGTGTTATCAGTGTCACTCCAAGTCTTGGATGGGGGTTGAACTGTCAACCTTCTGATTTAGAGGCGAGAGAGCCATCCACTGAGACGGGGGCCGACGATGTTTACTGTACCTTGGGTGAGCCGTAGTAAGACCATAAGACCATAAGACATAGGAGTGGAAGTAAGGCCATTCGGCCCATCGAGTCCACTCCGCCATTCAATCATGGCTGATGCGCATTTCAGCTCCACTTACCAGCGTTCTCCCCGTAGCCCTTAATTCCTCTAGACAACAAGAATCTATCAATCTCGGCCTTGAAGACATTTAGCGTCCCGGCTTCCACTGCACTCCGTGGCAATGAATTCCACAGGCCCACCACTCTCTGGCTGAAGAAATGTCTCCGCATTTCTGTTCTGAAATGACCCCCTCTAATTCTAAGGCTGTGTCCACGGGTCCTAGTCTCCTCGTTTAACTGAAACAATTTCCTAGCATCCACCTTTTCCAAGCCATGTATTATTTTGTACGTCTCTATTAAGTCTCCCCTCAATCTTCTAAACTCCAACGAATACAATCCCAGTATCCTCAGCCGTTCCTCATATGTTAGACCTGTCATTCCAGGGATCATCCGTGTGAATCTCCGCTGGACACGTTCCAGTGCCAGTATGTCCTTCCTGAGGTGTGGAGACCAAAACTGGATACAGTACTCCAAATGGGGCCTAACCAGAGCTTTATAAAGTCTTAGTAGTACATCTGTTTTTGTATTCCAACCCTCTTGAGATAAGAGACAACATTGCATTCGCTTTCTTAATCACGGACTCAACCTGCATGTTTACCTTTAGAGAATCCTTGACTAGCACTCCCAGATCCCTTTGTGCTTTGGCTTTATTAATTTTCTCACCATTTAGAAAGTAGTCTATGCTTTTATTCTTTTTGCCAAAGTGCAAGACCTCGCACTTGCTCACATTAAATTCCATCAGCCATTTCCTGGACCACTCTCCCAACCTGTCTAGATCCTTCTGTAGTCTCCCCACTTCCTCAGTACTACCTGCCTGTCCACCTAACTTCGTATCATCGCCAAACTTCGCTAGAATGCCCCCGGTTCCCTCATCCAAATCATTAATATATAATGCGAACAGCTGTGGCCCCAGCACTGAACCCTGCGGGACACCGCTCGTCACCGGCTGCCATTCTGAAAAAGAACCTTTTATCCCAACTCTCTGCCTTCTGTTAGACAGCCAATCCTCAATCCATCCCAGCAGCTCACGTCGAACACCATGGGCCCTCACCTTGCTCAGCAGCCTCCCGTGTGGCACCTTATCAAAGGCCTTTTGAAAGTCTAGATAGACCACATCCACTGGGTTTCCCTGGTCTAACCTACTTGTTACCTCTTCAAAAAATTCCAACAGGTTTGTCAGGCATGACCTCCCTTTACTAAATCCATGTTGACTTGTTCTAATCAGACTCTGCTCTTCCAAGAATTTAGAAACCTCATCCTTAATGATGGATTCTAGAATTTTACCAACAACCGAGGTTAAGCTGATTGGCCTATAATTTTCCATCTTTTGCCTTGATCCTTTCTTGAACAAGGGGGTTACAACAGCCATCTTCCAATCATCCGGGACCTTTCCTGACTCCAGTGACTCTTGAAAGATCTCAACCAATGCCTCTGCTATTTCCTCAGCCACCTGTCTCAGAACTCTAGGGTGTATCCCATCGGGGCCAGGAGATTTATCAATTTTAAGACCTTTTAGCTTTTCTACCACTTTCTCTTTTGTAATGGCAACCATACTCAACTCAGCCCCGTGACACCCTTTAATTTTTGGGATATTACTCATGTCTTCCACTGTGAATACTGACGCAAAGTACTTGTTAAGTTCTCCTGCTATTTCCTTATCTCCCATCACTAGGCTTCCTGCATCAGTTTGAAGTGGCCCAATGTCTACTTTTGCCTGTCGTTTGTTTCTTATGTACTGAAAGAAACTTTTACTATTATTTCTAATATTACTGGCTAGCCTATCTTCATATTTGATCCTCTCCTTTCTTATTACACTCTTTGTTATCCTCTGTTTGCTTTTGTATCCTTCCCAATCTTCTGATTTCCCAGTGTTCTTAGCCACTTTATAGGATCTCTCTTTTTCTTTAATACATTTCCTGACTTCCTTTGTCAGCCAAGGTTGTCTAATCCCTCCCCGGTTAATCTTTCTTTTCTTGGGAATGAACCTCTGTACAGTGTCCTCAATTATACCTACAAACTCCTGCCATTTTTGCTCTACTGTCTTCCCGGTTAGCCTCTGCTTCCAGTCTATTTTAGTCAGTTCCTCTCTCATGCCCTCATAATTACCTTTATTCAACTGTAACACCATTACATCCGATTTTGCCTTCTCCCTTTCAAACTCCAGACTGAACTCTATCATATTATGGTCGCTACTTCCTAAGGGTTCCCTTACTTTAAGATCTTTTATAGAGTCTGGTTCATTGCAAAGCACTAGGTCCAGAATAGCCTGCTCTCTTGTGGGCTCCATGACAAGCTGTTCCAAAAAGCCATCCTGTAAGCATTCCATGAATTCCCTTTCTTTAGATCCACTAGCAACATTATTTACCCAGTCCACCTGCATATTGAAGTCTCCCATGATCAATGTAACCTTGCCTTTCTGACATGCCTTCTCTATTTCCCGGTACATGTTGCGTCCCAGGTCCTGACCACTGTTAGGAGGTCTATACACAACTCCAATTATGTTTTTTTTGCCTTTGTGGTTCCTCAATTCCACCCACACAGACTCCACATCATCCGACGCTATGTCATTCAATACCATGGATTTAATTTTGTTCTTAACTAACAAGGCAACCCCACCCCCTCTGCCCACCTCTCTGTCTTTTCGATAAGTTGAAAAACCATGGAGGTTTAACTGCCAGTCCTGACCCCCCTGTAACCAAGTCTCTGTGATGCCTACTACATCATAATCATTCACTATTATCTGTGCCATTAGTTCATCGGCTTTGTTATGAATGCTACGAGCATTCAGGTAGAGTGCCTTAATGCTAACTTCCTTATCATTAGAGATGTTGGAAGTCATATGTCCCAAGTTATCCTTGCTTTTTACTGCATTCTCAGTCTGCCTCAATTTTAAATCCGCCTGGAAACATGCTATCCTGCTGCTTATCTTGCCATTTACCTCCATACTCCCTGTCGCTTTCACTTTCCCTTCCCCCCAACTCAGAAGTTTAAAGTCCTACTGACCACCCTATTTATCCTCTTCGCTAGAACATTGGTACCTGATCGGTTCAGGTGGAGACCGTCCCAACGGTACAGATCCCCCCTGTTCCAAAACTGATGCCAATGCCCCATGAAGTGGAATCCCTCTTTCCCACACCAATCCCTTAGCCACGTGTTTACTTGCCTAATTTTCTTGTCCCTATGCCAATTGGCACGTGGCTTGGGCAGTAATCCGGAGATTATGACCCTTGAGGACCTGTGCTTCAATTTCCTGCCTAGTGCTTCGTAATGCCCAAACAGGTCCTCCACCCTAGTCTTGCCTATGTTGTTGGTACCAACATGGACCACAACAACTGGATCCTCCCCCTCCCGCTCCAATATCCTTTCAAGCCAGTCGGAGATGTCTCACACCCTGGCACCGGGCAGGCAACACACCATGCGAGACTCCCGATCCGGCTTGCAAAGGATATTATCTGTCCCCCAATTATAGAATCCCCTATAACCACTACTTGTCTATTAGCTCCCCCCTCTTGAATGGCCTTCTGCACCATGGTGCCTTGGTCAGCTGGCTCATCCTGTCCAGAGCCCTTTTCCTCATCCGTACAGGGAGCAAGAATCTTGTATCTGTTGGACAAGGTCAAGGGCTGAGGCTCCTGCACTCCTGAACTCAGGTTCCCCCTACCTGCCTCACTTACAGTCACACCCTGATGTCCCTGATCACTAACTGAATGTGAATTACTTAATCTCCCAGGTGTGACTGCCTCCTGAAACAAAGCGTCCAGGTAACTCTCCTCCTCCCGGATGTGCCGCAGTGTTTGAAGCTCAGATTCCAGATCATCAACTCTGAGCCGGAGTTCTTCCAGCAACCAACACTTGCTGCAGATGTGGTCACTGCCCTTCACAATGGGATCAGCCAGCTCCCACATCATACAGCAACAACACATCACCTGCCCAGCCATCTCTGCTTAGTTAGTTAATTCGTTACTTTGTACAAGTATGAATTAGAATACCTTCTGATACCTCTCTGCTATAGTAGTCCTGTAAAACCAGTGTTCAGCTTGCTGCTATAGAAATCTAACTGGAGTTTCATTGTTTTCAGCTTAACAAGTCGAATCCACCCAACATCAACTGCGTTGACAAGCTGGGGAATACTCCGTTACACTGCGCGGCTTATCGAGGGCAGAAACCGGCTGCCATTAAACTTCTCAAATGTGGCGCTGATCCCAGTATCAGGAATAACAACGGTAGGTCGCAGTTAAAAACGATGAGCGCAAGAAATGGGAGTATACCGTTCAACCCCATGAACCTGCTCCACCCTTCATGCAGATCATGCTGATCTCCTACCTCAGCCCTACATTCGTGCACTAACTCTACCATCCCTCCATTCTCTTTGGCCCTAACATTGAGTATATTGAATGAAGGTTAATAAAGGGGGAGACCTAGTTGAAAAATACTGGAATGAAGAGCAACATAGAGAGAGTGGTGAACCCTTTCCTTTTAGGAGAGGGATCACTAATTGTGAAGTAGAGGGGATTGGAGGAAAATGTTTGTCACCCAGAAGGTGCCAAATACCTGGAACTCACTGCTTCAACTGATGGGAGAGGTGGGAACACTCCTGTATTTGGATGAGCGCTTGAAATGCCTTAGATGACAAAGTTACAATTCAAGTGCTGGCAAATGGAATTAGAATGGATGGATGCTTGAACGCCAGCATGGCAATGATGGGCTGAAGGGTCTTTATCCATGCTATAAAGACCCTGACTTGCAAATAGCTGATTATCCATCTTAGAGGGTGAAAATTGCAAAGATTCACAATCCTCTGAATGAAGAAATCTCTCCTCATCTCAGTTCAGATTGGCTTGAAAACTTAGCCTGAGACTCCATCTCCGTGTTCCAGACTAAAACAAGATCTCAGTACTGACCCTGTTGAGCCCAAGAATTTTAAGTTTTGGTGAGTTTATGTCTACTTCTTAGAGGGAAAGTAGGCCCAGTCTGTTTGAGCTCTCATGCAGCACAATCCTCCAAAGCCAGGCACCAGTTCAGTGAACCCTCAATGCTCTCTTTCTGTCTTTTATATTAACTTCAGACTAACAACTCCTCTGGGTATTAGTGACTAGAATGCACTTTAAAAATTAATTAATAATATTAATTCTAATTGTGAAGGATGCCCAGTGAATTAGAATGAGGAGTTTTCTTTTCAGCTCAATTTGAGGTTTTGTTTATGACCTGGACTAAGTCTTAATGCTGGGCCTGCATCTATAATCCGTCCCTAGTGAAGGTGGGGGTGAGCTGCCTTCTTGAACCACTGCAGTCCATGTGCTATGGGTTGACCCACAATGCCCTTGGGGAGGGAATTCCAGGATTTTGACCCAGCGACACTGAAGGAACAGCGATATATTTCCAAGTCAGGATGGTGATTGGCTTGGAGGGGAACCTGAAGGTGGTGATGTTCCCATGTATCTGCCCTTCTCCTTCTAGATAGAAGTGATCACGGATTTAGAAAGTTCTGTCTAAGGATCTTTGGTGAATTTCTGCATCTTGCAGATAGTACACACTGCTGCTACTGAGTGTCAGTGATGGAGGGAGGTGATGTTTATGAATGTGGTGCTGATCAAACGGGCTGCTTTGTCCTGGATGGTATCAAGCTTCTTGAGTGTTATTGGAGTTGCCCTCATTCAGGCAAGTGGGGAATATTCCATCACACTCACGACTTGTACCTTGTAGATAGTGGACAGGCTTTGGGGAGTCAGGTCACTCGCTGCAGTAATCCTAGCATCTGACCTGCTCTTGGAGACACTGTGTTTATGTGGTGAGTCTAATTCAGTTTCGGATCAATAGCAACCCCCAGCATGTTGATAGAGGGAGGATTCAGTGATGGAAACACCTTTTGAATGTCAAGGGGCGGTGGTTAGATTGTCTCTTGTTGGAGAAGGTCATAGCCTGGCATTTTTGTGATGTAATTGTCACTTGCCACTTGTCAGCTGAGGTCTGGATATTGTCCATATCTTGTTGCATTTGGCCATGGACTGCCTCAGTATCTGAGGAGATACAAATTGTGCTGAACATTGTGTAATTATCAGCAAGCCAATCATCTTCTGACCTTAGGATGGAGGGAAGGTCATCGATGAAGCAGCTGAAGATGGTTGGGCCCTGGACATTACCCTGAGGAGCTCCTGCTGAGGTGACTGACCTCGCAACAACCACCACCATCTTCCTCTGTGCCAGGTATGACTCCAACCTGCAGAGTGTTTGTCCCTTACTCCCTTTGAGTCCAGTTTTACCAGGGCTCCTTGATGCCACACTCTGTCGAATGCAGCCTTGACGTCAAGGGCTGTCCCTCTCCCCTCCCCTCTGGAATTCAGCTCTTCTGTCCATGTTTGAACCAAGGCTGTGATGAGGTCAGGAGCTGAGTGGCCCTGGCGGAACCCAAACTGAGCATCACTGAGCAGGTTATTGCTGAGCAGCTGCTGCTTGATAGCCCTGTTGGTGACACCTTCCATCACTTCATTGATGATCAAGAGTAGACCGATGGGGCAGTTACTGGATGGGTTGGATTTTTTCTGCTTTTGGTGTACAAGACGTACCCAGGCAATTTTCCAGACTGTCAGGTAAGATGTCAGTGTTGTTATTGTACTGCAAGAGCTTGGTTGATAGAGTGGCAAGTTCTGGAGCACAAGTCTTTAGTACTAGTGCCAGAATATTGTCAAGGCCTATGACCTGTCCAGTATTCAGTGTCTCCAACTGTTTCTTGATACCAAGACATTGGTGACACCACGCTTAGAATATTGCGTTCAGTTCTGGTTGTCCTTCTACAGGAGGGCTGTGGTTAAACTGGAAAGGGTACTGAAAAAATTTACAAGGATGTTGCTAGGACTGGAGGGTTTGAGTTATAAAGAGAAGCTAGATAGGCTGGGGCTGTTTTCCCTGGAGTGTCGGCAGCTGAGGGGCGACCTTACAGAAGTTTATAAAAATCATCGGGGGAACAGAGAAAGCCAACGTCTTTTCCCCAGGGTAAGGGAGTCCAGAACTGGAAGGCGTAGGTTCAAGGTGAGAGGGGAAAGATTTAAAAGTGACCGGAGGGACACGTTTTTCACACACGGTAGTGTGTGTATGGAATGAGCTGTCAGAGGAAATGTAGAGGCGAATACAATTACAGCATTCAAAAGAAATTTGGACAGGTATGTGGATAGAAAAGGTTTAGAGAGATATGGACCAAATGCAGGCAAATGGGACGAGAGTTCAGTTTAGGATACCTGGTTGGCAAGGACGAATTATGCTCTATGACTATGTCACATGGAGTGAATTGGATCGGCTGAAGACTGGTATCTGAGATGCTGGGGAGCACTGGAGAAGGCCGAGATGAATCGTCCACCCAGCATTTCTGGCTGAAACTTGTTGCGAATGCTTATCTTTTTGCAATGTGCTGGGCTGTTCCATCATTGAGGATGGGAATATTTGTGGAGCTGTTTAGTTGTCCACCACTGTTTGTGACTGGATGTGGCAGCTCTGCTGCAGAGCTTAGATCTGATCTGTTGGTTGTGGGATTGCTTAGCTCTGTCTTTCACTCGCTGCTTATGCTATTTGGCATGCAAGTACTCCTGTTTAGTAGTTTCACGAGTTAGACGCCTAATTTTTAAGTATGCCTGGTGCTGCTCCTGGCATGCCCTCCTGCACTCTCCACTGAACCAGCAACAGTGTTGGAGGTTGAGGGTTAACCGTATAAAATCATGAAGGACATGGATAGGGGGAATAGCCAAAGTCTTTGTTTTCTAGGGTATCGGAGTTCAAAACGAGAGGGCACAGGCTGAAAGTGAGAGGGGAAAGATTTAAAAAGGACCTGACGGGTAAATTTTTTCTTGCAGAGGGTGGTGAGTATTGAATGAGCTGCCAGAGAAAGTACTCTAGGACACCTGCCCCATGCTGCATGCGTTAATCTAAAGTGACAGAATCTTCTAATCACTTCTTTATTTTCTTTGATAGACCAAGTACCATTGGATCTGGCTCGAGGGACAGAAATCAGACAAATCCTCAGTGGAAAATCAAGCAAGGTGTGTCCATCCATCCTGAAAATCTGTTAGTAGAATCTGTTTTAGTCTGTATAACGCAAGAAACTCTCCTGAGGTCGGCAGTGTGAAGATAGTAGGCTGTGTTATCATCCCAGAATGACGGGGGGAGAGGGGTTTGGGGGTCAACCCTGATTCTGTGGTGAATATTGTCCCTTGGTTGACAGAGCTAAAACAGATGATCTGGCATCACATCGTTAGGACAATAAGGCGTAATAAGCAAAAGGAGACCATTCGGCCCATTGAGTGTGAATCAATGAGATTGTGGCTGAACTGAAAATGCTTGACTCCACTTTCCTGCCTTTCTCCCTGTAACCCTTGATTCCATTTCTGATTAAAAATCCGTGTCTCTCAACCTGGAATATACACAATGACCCAGCCTCTGCAGTTAAAAAAAAAAAGTTCCACAGAATCTCTGCCCTCGAGAGAAGAAATGCCTCCTTGTCTCTGTCTTAAATGGGCAGCCCCTTATTCTGAGATTATTCCCTCTGGCCCTAGACAAGGGGAAACACTTTTGTTTTGTGAGCCTATTTTGTTTGCTGTGTTCACTACTGTATTACAGTGAGTATTCTTCAAAAGTATTTCTTGGCTGAAAACTGCACTGGGGTGTCATATGGATGTGGAAGGAGCTATGTAAATGCAAAACTTTCCCTCCCCCTCATTTTTTCTTCCTCTTTTGTGCTTTGTCACTCTCTCACTTCATGAATATTCTCGCCAGGATTGTTCACATCTCTGCTGCTCTTCCAGTGAGAGCTTTGACATCTACCTGAGAGTTCCAAAGGGACCCGAGTTTAACATGTCTTTAGATAAACACAGTATTGAACACACACAAGACACAGCCATAATTAACAATTTTTATTACATAACGTGATGATCTGCTTAAAAAATGTGGTTGAGACATGGTCAACCAGAGACCATTATTTATCTGCCATCCCTATTTGCCCTTGAGAAGGTGGTGGTGAGACACTTTCTTGAGTGTAATTGCCAGCCATTTCAGAGGGCAGTTAAGAGCCAAACTGATGTGTCTGGAGTCCCATGAAGGCCAGACCAGGTAAGGACGACTGCAGTCCCTCCCTAAGGGACATTCATGAACCAGATGGGTTTTTCCAAGGAGATTCCTAGTAATAATATTCTTTTGATGGGTCAAATGGTCTCCTCACATTCTGTGATAATTGAACGATTCTGCTTTGATACCTTTAACAATAACTTTGAGCTGTTAAAACAATGAATTACCAGAACTTTCCAAAGTGCATAGTCATAGAGATGCATAGCACGGAAACAGACCCGTCAGTCCAACTTGTCCATGCCGACCAGATATCCTACATTAATCTAGTCCCATTTGCCCATATCCTTCTAAACCCTTCCTATTCATATACCCATCATATACCCATCATATACCCATCATATACCCATCATATACCCATCATATACCCATCATATACCCATCATATACCCATCATATACCCATCATATACCCATCATATACCCATCATATACCCATCATATACCCATCATATACCCATCATATACCCATCATATACCCATCATATACCCATCATATACCCATCATATACCCATCATATACCCATCATATACCCATCATATACCCATCCAGATCCTTTTTAAATGAAGCCTCCACCACTTCCTCTGGCAGCTCATTCCATATACGCACCACCCTCTGCATGAAAAAGTTGCCTCTCGGGTCCCTTTTAAATCTTTTCCCTTTCACCTTAAACCTGTGCCCTCTAGTTTTGTTCTCCTTACTCCTGGGAAAAGACGTTGTCTATTTACCCGATCCATGCCCATTATGGTTTTATAAACCTCTCTAAGGTCACCCCTCAGCCTCCGACGCTCCAGGGAAAACAGCCCCAGCCTGTTCAACCTCTTCCTGTAGCTCAAACCCTCCAACAGTGGAAGCATCCTCATAAATCTTTTCTGAACCCTTTCAAGTTTCCCAACATCCTTCCTACAACAGGGACACTAGAATTGTGCACAATATTCAAAAAATGGCCTAACCAATGTCCTGCAACATGACCTCCCTACTCCTATACTCAATGCTCTGTCCAATAAAGGAAAGCAGACCAAACACTTTCTCCACTACCCTATCTACTTGTGACTCCACCTGCAAGGAACTATGAACCTGCTCTCCAAGGTCTCTTTGTTCAGCAACACTCCCCAGGATCTTACCATTAAGTGTATTAATGTGAGACAAAACCAGAAATTGCCAGCCAAACTCAGCAGGTCTGGCAGCATCTGTGGAACGAAAGCAGAGTTAACATTTCGAGTCCAATGACTCGTCCTTAGAAATATCTGAAACAGTTGTTTTAAGAGGTATTTTCTTTAATATTGCAAGGGCAAATAACACAACTAATGGCAAATTCATTGTTCTTTGTAGGGCATGTACAAAAAGGTGCACAGATTTGAAGGACCGCTTCTTAAGGTAACAGCTTTTCCTGTGTGTGAGAGACAATTTGTACGTTTTGATAGAGCCACAGTAGTTCAATTGAAAGAAGCAATCTTCCCCTGGATTAAAATTCAGGCAGGGTTTTGTGGGGATAGGTGTGGGTGCAGGGCTGTGGAGTAAGGAGGATAATTTCTGGACATGGCCCATGTCTCAGTGAGATCTTGTAATGAATTTCCATTTTCTCATTTGTGTGCAAGAGTTAAAAATATAAATCAAAAGGCTGATGTGCTTAAATTTTAAAGTGTTGAGGCTGTTTTATTCCCCTCGACTCAAAACTTTGTGTCAAATTATTAAAGAGCTGAACATCATTCAGGTTGATCTGCGGTTCAGCTGGAATGGGAGAGGACTGTTTGGGGATGGTCCTGATTTGTTTGTTGTGATCTGGGCACCACTGGCCAGGCAGCATTTATTGCCCATCCCTAATTGCCCAGAGGGCAGTTAAGAGTCAACCACATTGCAGTGAGTCTGGTAAGGACAGCAGTGAGTCAGACAAGGTAAGGACAGCAGTTTCCTTCCACGTTAGTGAACCAGATGGGTTTTCATGATAATCAACAGTAGTTGTTGATTAGACTCTTAATTTAGCTTTTTATTGAATTCAAATCCAGGTTGCTCGAGCATTATCTTGTCTTTTGGATTAATAGTCTAGCCATAATACCACTGGGCCATCAATTCCTCCTGAAATATCAAATGTAAATTTCAGTGGGCTGAGAGGTGGTGATTAGCATTCACATCACACAAATGCTAGACAATGATAATCTGCAAGAAGAGACAGGCTAACCCCCCCCCCCCCCCCTTGACGTTCACTGGTGTGACCATCATTTAATGCCCCTAGGGTTTACCAATGATGGGAAGTTGACTGGACTCCCCACAGAAACACTTTGGCTACAAGAGCAGGTCAGAGGCGAGGAATCCTGCAGCGAGTAACTCACTTCCTGACTCCCCAAAACCTGTCCACTATCTACAAGGCACGAGTCAGGAGTGTGATGGAATACTCCCCACTTGCCTGGATGGTGGGGGGGGGCATCTCCAACAACACTCAAGAAGCTCGACATCATCCAGGACAAAGCAGCCTGCTTGATTGGCACCGCATCCACGCCCTCCACCATCAACGCTCAGTGGCAACAGTGTGTACCATCTACAAGATGCGCTGCAGAAAATCACCGAGGCTCCTCAACCCACGACTACTTCCATTTAGAATGATGAGCATAGCAGGTACAGGAGAACACCACCCCCTGCAGGTGCCCCTCCAAGACACTCACCATCCTGACTTGGAAATATGTCACCATTACTTCAATGTCACTGGATCAAAATTGGATTAGGTGAATTGGCCATGCTAAATTGCCCATAGTGTTAGGTGAAGGAGTAAATGTAGGAGAATGGGTCTGGGTGGGTTGCGCTTCGGCGGGTCGGTGTGGACTTGTTGGGCCGAAGGGGCTGTTTCCACACTGTAACTAATCTAAAAAAGAAAATCCTGGAATTCCCTCCCTCGGGGACACTGTGGGTCTACCTACAGCACATGGACTGCAGCAATTCAAGAAGGGAGCCCCCTGTCTCCTAAGTTAAAAGGACAATAAATTCTGGTTTGGACAGTGGTGTTTACAGCCTGTGATGGAAAGAAAAATGTGTTGTGTTCCCTATGCGACAGCAGTGACTACGTGACAAAAAGGTACATGATTGGCTGTAAAGCAGTTAGAGACATCAAGTAGTCCAGGAGGTTGCAATCTAACAGGTTTTTGTGGTGTAAACATGTAGGGGACAAGAGGAAAGGCCTGGGTTGCTACAAAAAGTAGCCATTTGAGTCGACAGTGTGGAGTACAGCTATAGTTTGGAGGCAGTGGCAGCCCTGACCTTTTTTTAAAGAAACCCTGCACATCCTTTCTGTAATGAAGTGACCAAGACTGCTCACAGTGCTCAGGTTGTGGTCTAGCTAATGATTTATACAGTTCAAGGGTAACAAGCAAAAGATTTTATCCTGTCCTGCTACCTTAAGGAATCTGCTGACATTTACTCCAAAGTCCCTCATCTTCTCTGCACCTCTCAGTATTCACCCCCTTGTTGGGTATTCCTTTGCCTTAGTGGACCTCCCCAAATTCATTGCCCCCAGAGTGAATTATATGCATCATTTTTTGCTCATCTGGCCCATCCATTGATATGAACAGGATAAAGTGGTAACACAGGCATGTGGAATTCCTTCCTTTATTAGTTGAGGTATGATGCGTCATGAATGGTGGAGCGTGTTTGAAAGGCCTACTGCTGCACCCATCTTTTACTTGGATCAGAGTGGTGCTGGAAAAGCACAGCAGGCCAGGCAGCATCAGAGGAGCAGGAAAATCAACGTTTCGGGCAAAGGCCCTTCATCGGGAATAGAGGCAGGAAGCCTCCAGGGTGGAGAGGTAAAAGGGGGGGGGGGGGGGGGTAAGGCTGGGGAGAAGGTAGCAAAGGGTACAATAAGTGAATGGGGGTGGGGATGGAGGCGATAGGTCAGAGAGGAGGGTGGGGTGGATAGGTGGGAATGAAGATAGGCAGGTAGGACAGGTCCTGAGGACAGTGCTGAGCTGGAAGTTTGGAACTGGGGTAAGGTGAGGGGAGGGGAAATGAGGAAACTGGTGAAGTCCACATTGATGCCCTGGGGTTGAAGTGTTCCGAGGCGGAACACTTTTGCTTGTTATCCTTAAACTGTCTAAATCGTTAGCTAGACCATAGCCTGAGCACTGAGAGCGGTCCTGGTCACTTCATTACAGAAAGGATGTGCAGGGTTTATTTAACAAAAAAGATAAAGTTGCCATTATGCCATAGCACGACAGGGCTATACTGGGGAGAGGGGGACGGAGAAGAGAAAGAGAGACACCGAGCGACTGAGACTAAGACCCATGGGGAACAACAGAGGCCTTTAAACTTCTCTGGTTTATTTTCATGTCCACCAAGATCATGCCTGATTCTCTACTTCAGAATCCCTACAGTTTGGAAGCAGGCCATTCAGCCCATTGGGTCTAGACCCAACCTCCAAAAAGCATCCCACCCAGATCTACCCCCACCTTATCCCTAAAACCCTGCCTTTTCCATGGCTAACCCACCTAGCCTTTATATTCCTGGACATTATGGGCAACTTAGCATGGCCAATCCACCTAACCTGGACTGTGGGAGGAAACCGGAGCACCCGGAAGAAACCCACACAGACACTGGGAGAATGTGCAGACTCCACCCGAGGCTGGAATCATCCGGAGAGGCAGCAGTGCTAACCACTGAGCTGTCACGCCGCTACCTGAACTGTCTCTATCGCTCAGATCCTTAGCTAAGGTCAAGTTGACTCCTGGCTTCAGAGCAGAGAGCTGCAGGCCTTCACTTTGCCTTTGTGTGAGAACAGACTTGTCGCTGCCACCCACAACAGCCTGGCTGAGATTTGAAGGTTCTGGACTCCTTTCCCAGCTCCCCCACTCCCCCAACCCCACTTTCCCATCACCAGAGCAAATAATTTCTTTCAATTGACCCCAGAAACTCCTTTAAATCACCTTAAACCCTTTTGTTAGGTTGTTAATTAATTTTGGTGCTAGAAACGCACAGCAAATCAGGCAGCATCCGAGGAGCAGGAAAATCGATGTTTCGGGCAATAGCCCTTCTTCATTCCTGATGAAGTACTTTTGCCCGAAATGTCGATTTTCCTGCTCCTTGGATACTGCCTGACCTGCTGTGCTTTTCCAGCACCACTCTAATCTGGGCTCTGATTTCCAGCATCTGCAGTCCTCACTTTTGCCTTGTTAATTAACTTTCTTTACTCAAGAGCTAAGTTAGGGCTGTTGTGGTGGAATGGTAGTTCCCCTCCCTCTGAGCTAGGAGGCTGGGGTTCAAATCCCAAGTGCTCCACAGGTGTGTAGTAACATTTCTGTACAGCTTAGGTGGGAAATACCTACAAACGGAGGCTGTGTTGCCTATCCTCATGAATAAACTGTTTCCGCCCTCTGCTGGAACTCTGCGGTATTGTTGCCAAATCGAGCAGGTCGGGATGTGTTTGTGAAGACAATCAGTTAACATTTTAGGTCAATGATCCTTCATAAGCTTGGGTCATTTTGCAGTCCTGAAAAATCATTAAGTTACAATGTTAACCTTGGTGTTTTTCTCCAAAGCTGCTGCCTGAGTTTTCCCAATATAGCATATTTTTATTTCAGTATTTTTGTATTTTTGTTTCCGCATTCTAGTCTTCGCAGCTTTTGGTTTTGTATTCGTGCACCTCAGCTAAAATGATTAGAAAACCCTGATCTTCTTTTACAATAATTCCCATCTATTTTGTTTTTCTAGCGTACCCGGTTTTTTGGCTGGAATATGGTTTGGGTGGTTTTGGAACACGGAGTATTGTCATGGTTTCACAATCAGTAAGTGTGAACTGATTACATTTATGTGATGTGGAGTGAGAAAGCTACACCTCTGTGCCAGTAGGACGAAGATTCCGATTCCTCCCACATCCCCCTCACACTCACTCTCCCTCTCTTTCTCCTTTTGAAGGTCAGATGCGAAAGCTGATGTTTTCCGACAAGGTTGCAAGAATCTAACACAAGCTGTTTGTACAGTAAGATCTGTTTAATTGTTGCCTTTCAATGTTAGAATGGTCACAGCATGGAACAGTAGGAGGCTGTTCAATCATTTTTGCCCTCGCTGGCTCTCTAGCAAGTCACACTCCCCTGCCTTTCCAAGTAGCCCTGTTGCCAAACCTACTGAATGTTTTCAGATTCTGAATTCACATGACACCAGGTTATAGTCCAGCAGGTTTATTTGTAATCACAAACTTTCAGAGCGCTGCTCCTTCAGGTGAAGTTTTTTACAGCAGTTTGTCTATTTACCCTATCCATGCCCCTCATAATTTTGTAAATCTCTATAAGGTCACCCCTCGGCCTCCGCTGCAGGGAAAACAGCCCCAGCCTGTTCAGCCTCTCCCTATAGCTCAAATCCTCCCACCCTGGCAACATCCTTGTAAATCTTTTCTGAACCCTTTCAAGTTTCACAACATCTTTCCGATAGGAAGGAGACCAGAATTGTAAAGCATCTTCCCTGACCAGGAATCGAACCCAGGCCGTGGCAGTGAAAGCACCAAATCCTAACCACTAGCCCACCAGGTGTTTTTGTTCCTGATTTCCAGTGTCTGTGGGTCTTTTGTTTTCCCCTTCTGGTGTCTATCAAATTCCCTCTTGAAAGCCTCAACTGAACCTGCCTCCATCACACTCTGTATAAGGGTGTGTATTCCAGACCCTGACCATTCACTGCGTGGAAATGTTTTTTTCATTCACAGCAGGTTCAATGGGCCAAATGGCCTTTTGCCGCTGCTTTGGGAGCACGGTCAGGGAAGGAAGGGAAAATCATTTAGGAATGAGTCGAAAAATAATTTATTCACATGTTTGGGAATTCCATAACCATGAGGACTATGGATGCTCCATGGTTGGATATAACAAATACTGAAACGCCCAGATCTTTGATCTCTTGGTGGTGTGAGGGATAGGGGAGTGTTTGAGAGAGTTGATGCCCAGGATCAACCAGGATTGTATTGATTTCTGGAACAGTGCCGATTTTACATTTGGAAATTTCAGACCGAGATAATATGTTGAATTTTAGTTGTCTTCTACAGATTTCTCATCTTTGAAATGTTTTATCACCAAGGTTAAAGGTGCCGAGGCGAGAGTCCTTTCAATCAAGTGCTTTGATGACAGTATCCACATCTTTAAAGTGCACCCGAAAGGTGTTCCTGCTCAAACAAGTAAAGTGAGTATATGGAATAAAAATCTATTGGTTACTGCTTCCTCAGTCCATAAGAGGTTAGTGAGATGTAGCATTGTGTGGACGTCTGGTTTGTAAGGCCTTCAGTCATTTCCATTCCCTCTCTGAATTTCTGTCCTTTGCCTTCCAGAAACGGTAATGTTTCCCACGTCTTCACCTTCCACCTCCCGATTCAACAAATTACCTACCATTTCCGCCATCGCCAACGCGATCCTGTTAGCAAACACATCACCCACCCCCCCCCCATTAGCAAACACATCGTCCCCCCCCCGTTAGCAAACACATCACCCCCCCCCGTTAGCAAACACATCACCCCCCCCCCCGTTAGCAAACACATCACCCCCTCCCATTAGCAAACCACATCACCCCCCCCTCCCCGTCAGTAAACACATCACACCCCCCTCCCCTGTCAGTAAACACATCACCCTCCCCATCAGCAAACACACCCTCCTCTCCCCCGTCAGCAACCCTCAGGGGGCATTCCTTCTGTCACATCCTGATCTAATCCTGTATTGTGTGATGCCTATCCCCGCGACACCTCCCAGTTAGCAATTACATGGGGGAAATGTCACCTGTCCTTTCACCTCCTTCCTACGGCCAAACACGCTCCCTCCACATAAACCCATGGTTAACTTGATAGAATTTCTCACTTAGCCATCCGTATGTGCTGCTCATGTAATATTTTCCTCCTAAACTCTGTTTCACTGTCTACATTTGCTGCCTGACCTGTTAGCTGTTTCCAGTATTTTGTTTTTAATCAGCAATAGCAGGTTACCTGGTCAGTATAACATTCCTGTTGTAGGGTCTTGCTGTGTGCACATTGGTTGCACCATTTCCTGTGGTACAATAATGATTGCACTTTAGGAAAGCCTCACTGGCTGTGGATTGTGAAAGGCGCCAAATAAATGCAAGCTGCCACTTTAATATTTTAGCTGTGAAGGTAGTGCTAGTTATAAAAATATTTCAAAATTCATTTGGATTCATTGCAATGCAATCAAAACAGAAGTACACAGCATAGAAGGAGGCCATTTAACCCATCATATCTGCACTGGTCAACGAAGATCTGACTTCACAAAGCCCACTTCCCAGCCCTTGGTCCCAAGCCTTGGAAGTTATGACAATGTGAGTGAGCATCTAGGTGGTAGTTCATGGAATGGTTACAGTGCATGAAACGGTCATTTGGCCCATCAAGCCTGTGCCAGCACTCTGCAACCTAGCTTGTCCCCCTCACCTGCTCTTTCCCTGCAGCTCAATCAGATGTTTTCCCTTCTGCTGCTTTGCCAATTCCAGTTTGTAAGCCACAGTGTAACCTACCTCCGCCATAGACTCAGGCATTGCATTCCAGACTCTAACCACTCGCTGTGTAAAAGGCAAAACTTTTTGCAAAATAGGTTCTTTTGCTAATTATTTTTAAATCGGTGTCCTGTTTCTCAACCCTTCAATTGGTGGGAACAGTTTCTTCCTCTCTGCTGTGTCCAGACTCCTCATGATGTTGGATTTCGGACTGCTCCCACCCAGGAAGACCGCTCCAGCCAGTCTAATCTATCTAGGTCTCTGGATTGCTTATCGATTTAATATAACTAGACCACATGCAGTTAGACTAGAATGGTGCTGGAATAGCACAGCAGGTCAGGCAGCATCCGAGGAGCAGGAAAATCGATTCCTGATGAAGGGCTTTTGCCCGAAACATCGATTTTCCAGCTCCTCGGATGCTGCCTGACCTGCTGTGCTTTTCCAGCACCACTCTAATCTAGACTCTGGTTTCCACCATCTGCAGTCCTCCCTTTTGCCCACGTGCAGTTAGATGTCTCTTTAAAAAATATGCAGGGTAAATTTGCATAATTATAATGAAGCTGTGACCATTTTAATGAAACACCTATTTTGTAAATTTAATAGTCTTGTATTGTATGATTGATTTTCTGTGTTTGGTAATTTTTGTATCCTTCCAGCGACTGACATTTCACCGTCTTTTTAGTTTGACCAGCTGATTCTGGAATTTCTTTTCTGTTTTGCTTCTAGAAATGGCTTCAGTCAGTAGAAGAACATTCTGCCTACAGCACTCACTACTGCTCCCCCGATCAGTTCAGTGATGACGATGAAGATTTAGCATCTGTTGAGTCTCTTCAGGAGTCATTTCAGGTGCTTTTTGAATCACTAAACTGCGCATCTTGTAGGTGGTACACGCTGCTGCTACTGAGCGTCGGCGGTGGAGGGAGGGAGGGAGTGGGTGGTTGTGGTTGTGGTGCCAATTAAGAGAGCTGCTTTGTCCTGGATGGTGACAAGCTTCTTGCATGTTGTTGGAGCTGTACTCAGTTAGGAGTTTGACCCAAGAACACTGAAAGACTGGCAATATATTTCCAAGTTTGTGAGCATGAGGAATGGCAAAACAGGCCCGAGGGGCCAAATGCCCAACTTTAATTCCAATCCTTAATTTTGTATGAATCGATGTTTGTTTGTAAACAGTTTGGCAGCTACACCCCTGATACTCACAACAATTACATTAATAAAGACGTGGGCAACAGATACATGGGAATAGCACTTCTGCAAGTTCCCTTGTAAGCCACTCATCATCCTTCACTGTCATAGAGTCAAGCAGCATGAAACAGACGCTTTGGTCCAACTCATTCGCATCGCCTAGACATCCAAATCTGACCCAGTCCTGTTTACAAGCATTTGGCCTGTATCCCTCTAAATCCTTCCTGTTCATATACCCACCTTTTAAATGTTGTAATTGTACCAGCCTCCACCACTTCCTCTGGCAGCTCATTCCATACACGTACCACCCTCTGTGTGAAAAAGCTACCCCTCAGGCCCCTTTTAAATCTTTCCCCTCTCACCTTACACTTTGGACTCCCCCACTCCAGGAAAAAGTCTTTGGTTATTCACCCCATCCTTGCCCCGCATGATTTTATAAACCTCAATAAGATCACCCCTCGGTCTTCGACACTGTTGCTGAGTCAAAAACCTGGAATTCACTCTCTAATGGTATTGAGAGTTTTCTGACATTCCAAGGACTGCAGCAGTTCGAGAAGGCAGCAACCATCTGGGGTGGCACGGTGGCTCAGTGGTTAGCACTGTTGCCTCACAGCGTCAGGGACCTGGGCTCGATTCCTGCCTCGGGTGACTGTCTGTGTGGAGTTTGCACGTTCTCCCCATGTCTGCGTGGGTGCTCCACAGTTTCCTTCCACAATCCAAAGATGTGCAGGTTAGGTGAATTGGTCATGCTAAATTGCCCATATTGTTCAGGGTGTGTGGGTTAGGTGCATTAGTCAAGGGTAAATGCAGGGGAATGGGTCTGGGTAGGTTACTCTTCGGAGGGTTGGTGTGGACTTATTGGGCCGAAGGGTCTGTTTCCATACTATAGGGATTCTATATCTATATCATATCTTTGCCAGGGCAACTAGGGATGGGCAAGAACATCCTCACTTTTGACCTTCTGACAAAGGGTAGGTCATTGATGAAGCAGCTGAAGATGGTTGGGCCTAGAACACTATCGTGAGGAGCTCCTGGAGTTAGGATGACTGACCTCGAACAACCACAACCATTGTCCTCTGTGCCAGATATGCAATTGCAACATTTAAAAGGCGTCTGGATGGGTATATGAATAGGAAGGGTTTGGAGGGATATGGGCCGGGTGCTGGCAGGTGGGACTAGATTGGATTGGGATATCTGGTTGGCATGGACGAGTTGGACCGAAGGGTCTGTTTCTGTGCTGTACATCTCTGACTCCATATTCCAACTAGCGGAGAGTTTGCTCCTATTAATTCCAGTGTTGCTAGGATTCCTTGATGCCACACCCAGTCAAATGTAGCCTTGATATCAAGGGCTGTCACTCTCACCTCACCTTCGGAGTCACAATTTTTTCATATGTTTGGACTAATGCTGTTATCCCAGTCAGGAGCTGAGTGGTTCTGGAAGAACATAAACATTGGTTATTAATTCAGTTAATAAAATCTTGAATTAAAAGCTGATTTTTGTATTGATGGCCACAAAACTATTACCAGTTGTTGTGAAAATGCCATCTGGTTCACTTCATTTTAGGGAAGGAAATCTGGCCATCCTTACCCAATCTGGCCAACATGTGACTCCAGACCCACAGCAATGTGGTTGACATTTAACAATCTTTTTTATCACTCGTGGGACATTGGTATCACTGGCTGGCCACATTTATTGCCCATCCCTCGTTGTCTCTGAACTGACTGGCTTGCTCGGCCATTTCAGAGGGCAGTTGAGAGTCAAATCACTTTGCTTTGGGTCTGGAGTCACATGTAGGCCAGACCTGGTTATGGACGGCAGATTTCCTTCCCTTAAGGACATGTGTGAACCAGATGCGTTTTTTCGACAATTGACAATGGATTTGTGGTCTACATTGGGGAGACTGGGCGCCTCCTCGCAGAACGCTTTAGGGAACATCTCTGGGACAACCGCACCAATCAACCACACCGCCCCATGGCCGAACATTTCAACTCCCCCTCCCACTTTGCCAAGGACATGCAGGGCCTGGGCCTCCTTCACCGCCGCTCCCTCACCACCAGACGCCTGGAGGAAGAACGCCTCATCTTCTGCCTCGGAACATTTCAACCCCAGGGCATCAATGTGGACTTCACCAGTTTCCTCATTTCCCCTTCCCCCACCTCACCCCAGTTCCAACCTTCCAGCTCAGCACTGTCCCCATGACCTGTCCTACCTGCCTATCTTCCTTTCCACCTATCCACTCCACCCTCCTCTCTGACCTATCACTTCCATCCCCACCCCCATTCGCCTATTGTACTCTATGCTACTTTCTCCCGTTCCCCCCCTTCCCTCCCCCCCCCCCCCCCCCCCACCCCTCACTTATCTCTCCACTCTGCAGGCGCCCTGAATCTATTCCTGATGAAGGGCTTTTGCCCGAAACGTCAATTTTCCTGCTCCTCGATGCTGCCTGACCTGCTGTGCTTTTCCAGCACCACTCTGATCTAGACAATGGATTTGTGGTGGTCGTCAGATACTTCATTGCAGATTATTATTTAATTCAAATTCCACCATCTGCTGTGGAGGGATTTGAATCTGGGTCCCCAGAACATTAACTGAGTTTCTGGATTAATAGTCTGGCATTGCTACCGCTAGGCCATAGCTTCCCCTAAACTATCCTCTAAAGTGGTTTACCAAGGGCGCTGAGTTCAGGGGCAATTAGGGATGAGTAACAATGGCTGGTCTGCTCAGTGATGCCCACACCTTAATAACTAGCCAAGGATGGATGGAATGGTCTTCGGAGGGTTGGTGTGGACTCGATGGGCTGAATGGCCTGCTTCCATGCTAAGGATTCTATGATAGATAGTTGTTACACTTACAAAGACATGTCACTGATGTTCATGCCACCAGGAGGCCTTGTGTGCTGATACTGCGATGATCTGTTTGCACGGCAGCTCCCTCTGTTGAATAGCTGTAGCACTGCATTTGAAAATAAATAATATGTTGGGAGCGTCCGCCACTGCCCATTAGCTCAGTATGTTTCAAATTTCGTTAAACTCGTGTGTTGGCCTTTATTTTCTTCAGAACTGCTGACTTAGAGTTTGCCTGCAGGCTATCTTTCTCCCATGTTTGTCCTGAGTGGTTCATAGCTTTAGGATAAGGGTGGAGGGAGGCAGATTTAATACAGAGATTAGATTAGATTCGATGAGATTAGATTCCCTACAGTGTGGAAACAGGCCCTTCGGCCCAACAAGTCCACACCGACCCTCTGAAGAGCAACCCACCCAGACCCATTTTCCCTCTGACTAATGCACCTAACACTATGGGCAATTTAGCATGGCCAATTCACCTGCACATCTTTGGATGAGGGGGACTTACTTCTCTCAAAAGGTCGTGAATCTGTGGAAATCACTACCACGCGTGTGTTGGGTGGGCGACAAAGAGTAAATTTAAGGAGGAGAGAGATTTTTAATTAGTAACTGGTTGAAGAAAGCAGATAGATGAAGCCAACATGCGATCACTCATGATCATATCAAATAGTGGAGAAGGCTCCAGGAGGCCGAATAGCCTACTCCAGCTCCTGATTCTTATGTTCAATTAGAAATTGGAGCAGGGGGGTCAGCCATTCAGCTTGACTGCCACTATGTCACTTTGGTTAGGGATCCTCTTACCACTGGAAGCAGATGAAGTAAGGAGAAACGATCAGAATCTATCATCATTTCAAACACCTTTTATGACATCTACCACTTCACCTTCTCCACATTAAGTGAAATCTCTCATTCCTGGTATTGTTCTGATAAATCTTCATCTGCACTGTCTGCAAAAACTTTACGTGCTTTTGAAAGTGTGGTGCCCAGAGTCCTCCAAAGATGAGATTTTATCTTTTGCTACAGCGAGACAACTCCTTACACTCTGCTCTCCTGCTTCAGGCGCATCTAGACATTGATAAGGTTGCAGAAGAGATAGGAACCTAGGAATTAGGAGTGAGAGTAGGTATTTCAGTCCTTTGAGCCCACACCACCATTTAACATGATCATGTCTAATCTTGTCTGGTCTAAACTCCACTCTTCTGCCTACTCCCCATAGCCCTTCATCCCACTTTACATCAGAAACATATCTATTTATTGAATCTGTTGACGGATTCTGCCTCCACTGCACTCTGGGGCAGTGTACACCACAGATTCACCACCCTCTGAGAGAAATAGTTTCTCCTCATCTCAGCTTTGAACCTACCTCCCCTCACTCCATATCCATGCCCTCTTGTTCGAAACTGTCCCGCAAGTGGGACAATCTGTTCAACGCCCATCTTATCAATCCCCTTTAGCATTTTATATACCTCAGTCAGATAACCCCCTCATTCTTCTGAACACTAACACGTACAAGCCTAAAGGTATTCAACTACCCCTTGTACAAGGGCCCTTTCATCCCCAGAGTCAACCTTGTCAATTATGTTCAGTGCCACCACATCCTCACACGGGGATGACTGTTGCCCGCTGAGCCATGTTGAAAAAGCATAGGTTGAAAGGAGCTCCTTAGTGACAGTAGTATAGCTCATCTGCGTTGAGAGATGGAGGTGGTCTGATTTTTCAGATGGTACTGAAGTTAGGTGAGGTAGCAGTCATGGACCAACAATAGTACTCTGATCATATTGTAAATGAATTGATCTCAGTCTAGTGAGGGACAGTTGCCAGATCAGTGTACGAGTGACCCAATGGGCCAAATGGCCTCCTTGTGTGCTGTAGATGACACTATGAAAACTTCCATTGGTCTGTCTTGTTCAGAAGTGAACATCAGTGAAGTAAGACCATGGGTCACATTTTTAAGGTGAGAGGAGAGAGATTTAAAAAGACATGCGAGACAAATTATTTTACTCAGAGGATGGTTTGTGTGTGGAATGAACTTCATGAGGAATGGTAGATGTTGGTACAATTACAACATTTAAAGGACATATGGATAAGTACATGAATAGGCAAGGTTTGGAGGGACGTGACCCACACAGGTGGGACTAGTTTGGGATTATGTTCGGGACAGACTGGTTGGACTGAAGGGGCTGTTTCTGTGCTGTATGACTCTATGACTGAAGCCAAACATTTGAACTTCTGTGAGCGATCATCTCCTGATATGCAAGTTAACCTCTTGTTTAAAGAAGATGCATGAACAGAGAGAGCTGCAGGTTCATGTATGTTAGTCTTTGGAGGTAGTATCATAGTCATACAGCATAAATACAAACCCTGCAGTCCAACCAGATTTCCAAAACTTAACTCAACCCTTTTGCCTGCCTTTGGCCCATGTCCCTTGAAGCAAGTTATTAACATTGGCAGCAAGGCAAGTTAGGGATAAGAGATTTTAAAGAGGGTCACAGAAGATCCAGGATTTCATGAAAGGCATAGCATTTGAAAACAAGGTCGTTATACAAACCTGGAGAGTTTTTTTTTTAAAAACTACACCGAATTGTTGTGATCTGGAACATATTGTCTAAAGGGGGGACGAAACAGCTTCAGTGGAAACTTTCAAAAGGAAATTCGTGAAATGTTTGAACAGATATATTTCCTTGGGCTGTGGGGTAAGAGCAGAGGGAATGAGCTGTTAAAGAGCCAGCAAAGACACAAAACAACAAATGGCTTCTCTTTGTTGCATAGTATCATAACAATAAAGTACCAATTAGGAGCAGAAATAGACCATTCAGCCCTTTGAGTCTGCCTAGCCGTTCATGGCTGATCTGTTTGTAACCTTGATTTGACGTTTGTTCCCCCCTCCAATAACTTTGAGTCTCTCTTTAGTCCAGAGTCTATCCAACCCCTGGCTGAAAAATATTGAACTTTTCAGCCTGCACCGCTCTCTGGGAACAGAATTCCATTGACCTATAACTCCGAGCGATAAAATGTATCTTTCTCTCCACCCTAAATGGGAGACCCCTTAGTTTTTAAACTGTACCCCCAGCTTGCATGTCTTATGTGGTTTGATGCCACACTGAGTTTGGGTTCAAGACAGACTGACCATGGAGAGGGCAAAGTTAAGAACTGTTTAGTCTTAGCCTTTAAAGTAGTGCTATTTATGATATATTAATATGAAATAGCATTATACATGGTAATTATTGATATATCAGACTCTGATCTAATAGTTACATTAGCTATAGACTAATCTATATTCTTTGTGTATTCATGCCAATGTGTTCTTGAGAGTCTCTAAAGTTCTAGTCTAATGTAGTGTTTATAATTTTGCCTAGTTTCGCGTTATAGTTTCTGTTCTAACTTCACCCACACTGTACTATTTATGCTCAGTGATGTGCAGCTCTGTGACATCCATTGCAAAGTTGCTCCAGGTTCCTGAAATCCTTGTATAACACTCGGCTCCTCCATAAGGGGAGCATTCTCTCAACATCCACGGTGGCACAGTGGTTAGCACTGCTGCCTCACAGCGCCTGAGACCCGGGTTCAATTCCCGCCTCAGGCGACTGACAGTGTGGAGTTTGCACGTTCTCCCCGTGTCTGCGTGGGTTTCCTCCGGGTGCTCCGATTTCCTCCCACAGTCCAAAGATGTGCAGGTTAGGTGAATTGGCCATGTTAAATTGCCCATAGTGTTAGGTAAGGGGTAAATGTAGGGGCATGGGTGGGTTGCGCTTCGGCGGGTTGGTGTGGACTTGTTGGGCCGAAAGGCCTGTTTCCACGCTGTAATGTAATCTAATCTAATTCCAGTCTGTCAGGTCCCAACCAGATCATATATGATTCAATAAGATCACAATTCAATCTCCTAAACTCCACTGAGTGTGGGCTCAGACTGTCCATTACACAATAATGTACGGTTATGGACCAGACCAGAACCCCTCAAAATATTTTAAGAAGGTAGCCTAGACCCTAACTTTTTCTTATATTAAAGATAGATGTGAAGTACTGTGTTCCAGGTGTGATGCAATTGGTCAAACTACTTGACATTAAGCAAAACACAATTTATTTAACACTATAGTTAAAATACAAACAAAAGAAAGAAAGAATAATAACTTAACCATTGGAAAACTTAATCGAATAATAGGTACAGTAACTATCACTAATTAACTGTTCCATTTCAGTAACATCCCATAAACGCATCCCTTGGCAAAAAGGCGAATTTTGACACAGATTCTCGCATGCTGATCTCCAATCCTGGATGAAAAAATTTCAAGAGAGAATTGCAGCTTGGAAACATTCACTGAAGCTTCCAACTCTTTTATTTTAGACCCCAAAAGCTTCTACTTCAAACTAAACCTAAAATCTAAAGAAAACTAGATAGCCTGGTCAGGCGGAGCTGGCCACACTCAGGCTGCTTCCATTGTTCCAACGTTTGAAAGAAAATTCCCAAGACCTCTCAAATTGTTGACTTCATTAGAGACTGATTAACACCTCTACCTTACAACCTCTGTTTAAAAATATAGAGGACAAAGTAACCTCTTAAAGTGACAGCACCAGTACCAGTCAAAACTCTGTTAAAATATATGTTGGAATTGAGAAGTTTATAATATGTCTTTTGTAACTTGAGTTGTTTGGAGGTTTGAAAGCTGTGTTTGTTCAGACAAATACAGCTGCTGCTTAGCAGATGCTTCAGCAAATAATCCATGGGGTTATAGTGTTTAAGTTGCCTGTCTGGTGCCGACAGATGATCAAGTCCCACCTTGTCACTGTCACAATCTTCCATCTGCTGCCTGTTTGCAAAACCACTTCGGAATGACAGCAGCTGCTGCCTGTGTTTGTATCTTGCCCGCACTGTAGAAAGCTACCAGTCTCCTCCTCCATTCCAGCTACAACCACATGTGAGACATTTCTAAAAATATTCTCTGAAAGTACCTGTATGATCAGTGATTCAATGTTGGCTGTGACTGCAGGAAACTTTGTGTTCAGTGGCAGCTGTATTTAACTGGACGAATACTGTTTCAGTCCTGTCAACAGTTGACCCAGTATGTTTAAGGGCTACATGCTACTATATTTCCAAAAGGTACTTACAAGATTTTGCATGAGAGGTACTGACTGATAGTAAGCATGATGAGTTTTCAGGCAGTGCATTTCAGATCGTCAAAACTCTGTGCATTTATTTAAAAGAACATCTCAATTCACATTTTGCCAATTGCGCTTCAGTCTCTGATTACTGATCCTTCTGCCAATGGTAACAGGTTTGCCTTATCGAAGCCCCTCATAATCCTGAACAAATTTCCTCTCTCCCCTGCTCTAGGGGAACCATATAATCTTCTCCCCACTCTCGAAATTCACTGAAGCTGCTTCAGCTTAGGAACAGTTTGATAAATTGGAAGAAACTGAGGACTGCAAATGCTGGAGATCAGTCGAGAGTGTGGTACTGGAAAAGCACAGCAGGTCAGGCAGCATCCAAAAGGCAGGAGAGTCAACATTACGGGCAAAAGTTCCTGATGAAGGGCTTATGCCCAAAACATCGATCCTCCTGCTTCTGTCATGTTGCCTGACCTGCTATGCTTTTCCAGCACCACACACTCGACCCACATTCTGATAAATGTCCACTGTGCCCATCCTCCAAGGTCTTCTATGTTCTATGTTAATGTCCTTCCATCCCACAACCACTTCCATCTAGAAAGACAAGGGCAACAGATACAGGGGAACACCACTCGCTGCTATTCCCCTCTCAGCAACCCACGGTCCTCACTTGGAAATATATCGCCGTTCCTTCAGTATCACTGGGTCAAAATCCTGGAATCCCCTGTGTAAGAGTGTCGTGGGTCTACCTACAGCGCATGGACTGCAGTAGTTCAAGAAGGCAGCTCCCCCCACCTGCACAAGGGGCAACTAGGGACGGGTGAAAAATGCTGGGCCCAGCCAGTCTGCAAGGGCATTTTAAAAATCCTTCTTGAAGAGGGGCACTCAGAATTGACCACCTGCTTCGACAGAGGCCCAACCAGAGACTTAGTCTGCCTCTCTGCCTCTTAAAGTAAATCTAGGCTGTATGGGGTAATGTCACCCTTTTCTCACACAAAGTATTTGAAATCTGAAAACACCTCCCCCCTTTTTAAAACAAACTGTTGAGGTTGGGGGTGGGTAGAGCAATGGAAAATTTCAAAACTGATTGATGGAATCTGTTGGCTAAGAGAATAAAGGGATGAGATACAAATCAGCCGTGATCTAGTTGTCCAGCTATGCAGGGGCACGAATGGCCTCCTCCACCTCCTGTATTCTAAATGTATGTCCTTAAGCAACATATTAACAGTGTGTAATGCCTCAAACATTTACTGTGAAGGAATGACGTCTGTGTAAAAGTTATAGACTCTTCCTCAAAGCATGTTAGCAACAAGGAGTTCATTGCTTTATGAGCTGCCTGTTTATTTTGCCAGCGTAAGGAAAGTTAATCCTTTGAAATCGCTACATGTGCTTAATCTGTGTCACCTTGAAATAATGGTGCCCTGAGCAATGATAAATTGCTGAATCTGCGGCTTGTGTGCTTATATCTCTTGCATACTTAGGTGTGCTGCAGAAAGCTCTGTCGATTTAGAGTAGATGATATAATCATTACAGAATTCAAACTTAGAAGCTTAAGGCAACTTTCTGACCTGCAGTGCTTTCAATCAATGTTTTATAAAATACTGAGTCTCTGTGGAAACGCGATCTACTTCTGTACGTTCCTAATTAATATTGTGCACTGAATCTGTGGTTAGCCCAGTGATACATTTGGGAGAAACCCCTTTACCAGGAGTGGTATGAATGTGATATCCCTTACCACAGGGAGTGGTTGACCTAACTGGAAAGTTCCCTCCAAGTCACTCACCACCCTGGCTTGAAAGTATGTCACTGTTCCTTCAGCATCACTGGGTCAAAATCCTGGAATTCCCTCCCCGGGGCATTGTGAGTTGACCTACAGCAGGGTTAGAATATAAAAGCACCGTTGTGCTACTGAGACTTTATAAAGCTCTGGTTAGGCCCCATTTGGAGTAGTGTGTCCCGTTTTGGTCCCCACGCCTCAGGAAGGACATACTGGCACTGGAGAATGTCCAACGGAGATTCACACGGATGATCCCTGGAATGGTAGGTCTAATATACGAGGAACGGTTGAGGGTCCTGGGATTGTATTCATTGGAGTTTAGAAGATTAAGGGGAGATCTAATAGAAACTTACAAGATAATACATGGCTTGGAAAGGGTGGACACTAGGAAATTGTTTCCATTAGGCGAGGAGACTAGGACCCATGGACATAGCCTTAGAATTAGAGGGGGTAAATTCAGAACAGAAATGCGGAGACATTTCTTCAGCCAGAGAGTGTGGGCCTGTGGAATTCATTGCCGCAGAGTGCAGTGGAGGCTGGGACGCTAAATGTCTTCAAGGCAGAGATTGATAAATTCTTGATGTTACAAGGAATTAAGGGCTACAGGGAGAATGCGGGTAAGTGGAGTTGAAATGTCCATCAGCCATGATTGAATGGCGGAGTGGACTCGATGGGCCGAATGGCCTTACTTCCACTCCTATGTCTTATGGTCTTATGGGTTCAAGAAGGCAGCTTATCTTCACCGTCTCAAGCGCAATTAGAGACAGGCAATAAATGCTGACCCAGCCAGTGATGCCCATGTCCTACGAACAAATTTGGAAATATTTTTAAGGGGAAATGGATTAAACATATAAGACGGAAAGGTATTGAAAGGTATCCAGTCCAGAATGCACTGCCTGTACATGGTGAAGGCAGATTCAGTTGAGGCAGTCAAGAGGGCCATTAGATGGTTATTTAGATAGAAACAATGTACAGGATTATGAGAAAAGGATATGAGATTGTACATTAGATCCAATGCAGGTAGAAAGGCCAAGTGTCCACCTTCTGCACTGTAACAATTCTGTGATTTGCACCTGGTTACCTTAAATGGTGGGAAGGTAATAAAAGGTACACTCAGGTCATTCTGGTGTAACACGTGTTTCAGTAGCACAACTTGGCTATAATGCCATTGATAAATTGTGGATGCTGTTGAGATATCGCAAACTTTCTACTGAATGTGTATAGCAATTTTCTATAGTGAACTTGTGCAATGTGATTTTCTAAAGCAGTTTTCTATAATGCAATTTTCTATAGAGGGGGGTTGTGGAGGAACGCAACTGTCACATAATAGCAGAACTAGCTGTATTTATGGAGAAGGTGATGGCGTAGTGGTATTATTACTGAAATATTAATCCAGACATCCAGGTAGTGTTTTGAGGACCAAAGTTTGAATCCTGCATGACAGATGGTAGAATTTGAATTCAGTTTTTAAAAAAAAAAAATCTGACCTTAACAGGCCAATGATGACCATGAATCCATGGCCAATTGTTGGAAAAATCCATCTGGGTCACTGATGTCCTTTCGGGAAGGAAATCTGCCGTTCTGACCTCGCCTGGTTTACATGTGCCTCCAGACCAACAGCAATGCGGTCAACTTGTAACTGCTCTCTGGGCAATTAGGGATGGACAGTGATTGCTGGCCTAGCCGGTGATGTGCTCATCCAATGAATAAAAGAAAATATATCAATAGCATTTCTACTCCCTCCTTCACTCTTGTAATGGACTGGATTCTCATCCCTGTTTTGGGAGGAAATTTTAAGTGCTTCTCATTTGAAGGTACTGTGTGTTTTAGTCATTGCTGTTAGGTGCCAATAAATGCAGTGACCCCTATGGAATAGTCACACTCCTGAGAGTGGGCTCCCCAGAATCGATTGACATGACAGTCTGACAGAGCTGACTTGCCAACGGATGTCCTGTTAAAGCACCTGAGCAAGCAGTGCTCCCAGAAATCAATTTGAAAACTGTTGCCCAAGTGCAGTGATCAGGCAGTGCCTTCACCCACTGCCTTTCTGATTGTCCTGCTCCCTGATGGGGGCAGCCAGTGAGGTGTAGTAGACTCTGTCATGGTAGAAAGACATCATTGCAAGTCATTTGCATTAGCAGTGCACACCCCCATTTATTTTTCTACTTGATAGATCTGGATATTTCTTCCCGGAGTCACCGGAACAGTGCAAATCCCTGATAACCTTGTAAAAATAATCCTCTGGTTGTACATCTGGACATAGGTCATGATGCTCATTGGAAGAGCTGGTGCTGGCACTATGGCCCAAATCTCCTCCTACACTGTAACAGTTCTGAGATGTCACCGGTGTAGTTGTGGCTACGTTCCTGAACTAAAGTCAGTTGTGGCTCGGTGGGTGGTATTCTCATTGCCCAGTCAAAAGGTTATCTGTCCAACACTCACTGCAGCATTTTTAAAAATTCATGTGTAGGACTTAGGCATCACTGGCTGGCCAGCATTGATAGCCCATCCCTATTTGCCCTTGAGAAGGTGGTGGTGAGCTGCCTTCTTGAATCGCTGCAGTCCACTTGCTGTGGGTTGACCCACAATGCCAGGGGGAGTGCAGTCTTGTCAGAAGCGTCCTCCTTCAGAAGAGGAGCTAAACCATGGGCCCACCTTCTCCCTGGGTGTCCATATACATCTGTCAGTTTTGATTACGCCAGATGATCTTGTCACTCTCTCATTGGTGTTTACAGGAACTTGCTGCCCGTCAATTGGCTGCTACGCTTCCTATGTTTACAGTTTCAAATTTGTGACTTATTGTAAGGCATCAGAAATTCATGAAAGTCATAAATTATTTTTCTTTACTGATGCATGTGATTTGATTTGTCAGATTTCATGAGGGCAGTTATCCCCAGAGTGGGGTCCTGGACCCTCCTGGATCTGACTCAGGAGGTGAGTGACTAGTTGGTGGGTCTAGAAGCTGATCATCTGTGAATAGTAATGCCTGTGGTTTCACCAATATCTTAGAATAATAGGGGATTTGAAGCAGGCGTTTAAAAAGTGTAAACCTGTTTTCTTCTTTTGGAATATTCACATTTTCATTTTTGGTGAACAGACTGTACAAACCAGCCAGCAGAAGCTTGAGAAGGAAGTTTCAAATTTATTAAGCATGATTGAAAGCCCTGGAATTGCAAAAGGTAATTGGTGGCATTTGTGACCATACTGAAATAATGTTTCCTTTTGTAGTTACCTCATTCTGCTTTGAGAACCACCATTTAAAAATGACAGAATTTAGTTCTGGGCGGGGAAGGGATAAGAACTTGAAATTCTTGAATTGTGTGTCTGTTCATATGCCTTATTATTTTCAAGGCTGAGATAGACAGACTTTTAATCAGTGAGGGGAAAAGGGGTTTATCGGATTAGCCATGATCTCATTGAATGGCGGGGCAGGCTCGATGGGCTGAATGGTCTACTTCTGCTCATATGTCTTATGGGTTTTTGGCTTCATTTTTGTCTCTTTCCCAATCTCAGCTTGTTCTTGTAGTCTAGTATGGGGAGATGATGTTGTGGTGGTCGTACCACTGGACTCTGGGGATAGTGGCGGCCAGAATTTACATGAATAAATCTGGAATTGAAAGCTAAGTTCAGCGATAGTGACCATGAAACTATCATGAATTGTTGTAAAATTCCATCTGATTTACTAATGCCCTTTAAGGAAGGTAAACTGTCAGCTTTACTTGCTCTGGTTTACTTGTGACTTCAGATCCACTGTGATGTGGTTGGCTGTTGATTGTCCTCTGAAATGGCCAAGCAAGCCACTCAGTTCAAGGACAGTTTGGGATGGGCAATAAATGCTGAACTTGTCAGACATGTCTGCATCCCGTGAAAGAGTAATTTTTAAAAAATCAGTAGACCGAGGCCATTCGGCCAATTATGCCTGTGCTGGATATTTGAAAAAGCAGCACAAGTAAAATTCTGCTCTTACCCCATGGCCCTGAAAACGTTTCCTTATTAATTCAGTTTCCTTTTATGAAAATTTCCATTGAAGCAGCTTCCACTATCCTTTCAGTCATTGCGTTCCAGATCACCACAACTTGCTGTGTTTAAAGAAAAGAATATCAATTTCACATAAATTACTGCCTTTCTTTACAATCAGCTCTACTTATAAATCTGAGGATCAAGGATGATTTTAAACATCCTTCTCATTCTGTTCTGCCACCTTCAAGTATTGGTAGAAACGGCCTTCTCGGGTTTTTAATTACATATAAGATGTAGAAGCAGAAGTAGGCCATTCAGCCCCATTGAGTTTACATTCAATGAGATCATGGCGGATCAATTCCACTTTCCTGCCTTTTCCCCATAACCATTGATTCCCCTTCCTGATTAAAAATCTATCTGTCTCAGCTTTGAATATACTTAATGCCCCAGCCTCAACAGCCCTCTGTGGTAAAGAATTCCACAGATTCACTCCTCTCTGAGAGAAGAAATTCCTCCCCATATCTGTCTTAAATGTGCAACCCCTTATTCTGAGATTATGCCATCTGGTCCTAGACTGTCCCACAAGGGAGACAATCTTTCTACATCCACTCTGCCAAGACCCCTAAGAATCCTGTATGTTTCAATAAAGTTACCTTTCATTCTTCTATATTCCAATGAGCACACTCCTAACCGAGCACTTCAGGCAGCATCCGAGGATGCCTCCTTCACCGCCGCTCCCTCACCACCAGACGCCTGGAGGAAGAACGCCACTAGTGGGTGGCACGGTGGCACACTGGTTAGCACTGCTGCCTCACAGCGCCAGAGACCCGGGTTCAGTTCCCGCCTCAGGTGACTGACTGTGTGGAGTTTGCACGTTCTCCCCGTGTCTGCGTGGGTTTCCACCGGGTGCTCCGGTTTCCCCCCACAATCCAAAGATGTGCAGGTCAGGTGAATTGGCCATGCTAAATTGCCCGTAGTGTTAGGTAAGGGGTAAATGTAGGGGTGGGTTGCGCTTCGGCGCGGCGGTGTGGACTTGTTGGGCCGAAGGGCCTGTTTCCACACTGTAAGTAATCTAATCTAATCTAAAATGCCTCATCTTCCGCATCGGAACACTTCAACCCCAGGGCATCAATGTGGACTTCAATAGTTTCCTCATTTCCCCTTCCCCCACTTCACCCTAGTTCCAAACTTCCAGCTCAGCACTGTCCCCATGACTTGTCCTACCTGCCTATCTCCTTTTAGACAATAGACAATAGGTGCAGGAGTAGGCCATTCAGCCCTTCAAGCCTGCACCGCCATTCAATATAATCATGGCTGATCATTCCTAATCAGTATCCTGTTCCTGCCTTATCTCCATAACCCTTGATTCCACTATCTTTGAGAGCTCTATCCAACTCCTTCTTAAATGAATCCAGAGAATGGGCCTCCACTGCCCCCTGTGGCAGAGCATTCCACACAGCCACCACTCTGTAAAGAAGTTTCTCCTGAGCTCTGTCCTAAATGGTCTACCCCGTATTTTTAAGCTGTGTCCTCTGGTTCGGCACTTACCCATCAGTGGAAATATGTTTCCTACTGCCAGAGTGTCCAATCCTTTCATAATCTTATACGTCTCAATCAGATCCCCTCTCAATCTTCGAAACTCAAGGGTATACAAGCCCAGTCGCTTCAGTCTTTCAGTGTACGGTAATCCTGCCATTCCAGGAATTGACCTCGTGAACCTACGCTGCACTCCCTCAATAGCCAGAATGTCTTTTCTCAAATTTGGAGACCAGAACTGCACACAGTACTCCAGGTGTGGTCTCACCAGGGCCCTGTACAGCTGCAGAAGCACCTCTTTGCTTCTATACTCAATTCCTCTTGTTATGAAGGCCAGCATGCTATTAGCCTTCTTCACTACCTGCTGTACCTGCATGCTTACCTTCATTGACTGGTGTACAAGAACACCCAGATCTCTCTGTACTGCCCCTTTACATAAATTGATTCCATTGAGGTAGTAGTCTGCCTTCCTGTTCTTGCTACCAAAGTGGATAACCATACATTTATCCACATTAAACTGCATCTGCCATGCATCTGCCCACTCACCTAACGTCCAGGTCACCCTGTAATCTCCTAACATCCTCATCACTTTTCACCCTGCCACCCAGCTTTGTATCATCAGCAAATTTGCTAATGTTATTGCTGATACCATCTTCTATATCATTAACATATATTGTAAAAAGCTGTGCTCCCAGCACGGATCCCTGCGGTACCCCACTGGTCACTGCCTGCCATTCCGAAATGGAGCCGTTTATCACTACCCTTTGTTTCCTATTAGCCAACCATTTTTCAATCCAATCTAGTACTTTGCCCCCAATACCATGCACCCTAATTTTACTCACTAACCTCCTATGTGGGACTTTATCAAAAGCTTTCTGAAAGTCCAGGTACACTACATCTACTGGATTTCCATCCTCCAACTTCATAGTTATATCCTCAAAAAATTCAAGAAGATTAGTCAAGCATGATTTCCCCTCCATAAATCCATGCTGACTCTGTCCTATCCTGTTACTACTATCCAGATGTGCAGTAATTTCATCCTTTATAATAGACTCCAGCATCTTTCCCACCACTGAGGTCAGACTAACTGGTCTATAATTACCTGCTTTCTCTCGCCCACCTTTCTTAAAAAGTGGTATAACATTAGCCACCCTCCAATCCTCAGGAACCGACCCCGAATCTATTGAACTCTGGAAAATAATCACCACCTCCTTCAGTACCCTGGGATGCAGACCATCAGGCCCCGGAGACTTATCAACCTTCAGACCTAACAGCTTCTCCAACACCAAATCCTGGCAAATATAAATTTCCTTAAGTTCAGGTCCTTCAGCCACTGTTACCTCAGGGAGATTGCTTGTGTCTTTCCAAGTGAACACAGATCTGAAGTACCCATTTAATTCCTCTGCCATTTCTTTGTTCCTAGTAATATATTCCCCTGTTTCTGTCTTCAAGGGCCCAATTTTTGTCCTAACCATTTTTTTGCCTTGCACATACCTAAAAAAACTTTTACTATCCTCCTTAATATTCTTGGCCAGTTTACCTTTGTACCTCATTTTTCCTCTGCGTATTTCCTTCTTAGTAATCCTCTGTTGCTCTTTAAAAGCTTCCCAGTCCTCAGTTTTCCCACTTATCTTAGCTATGTTATACTTTTTCTCTTTTAACTTTATATGTTTCTTTACTTCCCTCATCAGCCACGGCCGCCCATGCCTCCTCCTGGGATCTTTCTTCCTTTTAGGAATGAACTGATCCTGCAACTTCTGCATTATACACAGAAATATCCGCCATTGTTCCTCCACGGTCATCCCTGCTAAAGTATTGCACCATTGAACTTTGGCCAGCTCCTCCCTCATAGCTCCATAGTTCCCTTTATTCAACAGAAGTACTGTCACTTCCGACTGTACCCTCTCCCTCTCAAATTGCAGATTGAAGCTTATTGTATTATGGTCACTACTTCCCAATGGCTCCTTCACTTCGAGGTCTCTGACCTATCCACCTATCCACTCCACCCTTCTCTCCCCCCCCCCCCCCCCCCCCCTCCCCCCCAGACCTTCATCCCCATCATCCCCTCCCCCACTCACCTATTGTATTCTATGCTACTTTCTCCCCACCCTCCTCTAGCTTATCTCTCCACGCTCCAGGCTCTCTGCCTTTATTCCTGATTAAGGGCTTTTGCCCAAAACGTCGATTTTACTGCTCCTCGGATGCTGCCTGAACTGCTGTGCTCTTCCAGCACCACTGATCCAGAATCTGGTTTCCAGCATCTGCAGTCATTGTTTTTACCACGCCTAACCTACTCAACCTCTCCTCATAAGAGTGTCCCCACTTCATAATCAGGATCTGCCTAGCGCATCTTCTAGATACAATTGAACCTGCCTCTATTACAATCTCCAATAGCATGTTCCAAATTCCATGTTCACATTTACTAATCACCTTAAATCCTTGTTAGAGGCGTCCAGTTGTACAGCACGGAAATGGACCCTTTGGTCCAACTCATCCATCTGACCAGATATCCAAAATTAATCTACTCCTGTTTGCCAGCGTTTGATTCCATATCCCTCTGAACCCTTCCTATTCATTTACCCATCTAGATGCCTGTTAAATGTTGTAATTGTACCAGCCTCCACCACCACCTCTGGCAGCTCATTCTGTACAGGCATAAAAATATTCTCTGGATCTCTACCCTCTGCCAACAGAAATGTTTTCTCCCTGTCTGGTCTGTTCCGATTCCAAATGATTTGGAAAAGTGCGGTTATAACAGTTGATAATGTGGATAATAAACTTGAGAATCAGGCTGCGAAGAGAAGGTGCAAAATGGAATTGTAAACTCGTTGCTATGTAGAGGACAGAAGGAGGCCTTTCAGCATTTCTGTTTATCCTGATCAACAAAGACCATTTTCCATCACTTGGACCTTGGACCTGGGAATATGGCAATGCAAAATGAATATCTAAATGCTGCTTAAATGTTACGTGAATTTCAGACTCCTTCACCTCTGGATGAAAACTTACTGCTCCACTCTCCTCCTCCGCCTTTATCTTTTACCTTGAACTTATGTCCTCTGGTTATTGACTCCTCTAGCAATAGTGAAAGTGCCTTCCCAACCACCTTATCCATGCTCCTTATAAAATTAGACATCTCAGTCAGGTCCCCTGTCAACCTTCACTGCTCCAATAAAAACAACCCCAACCTTTCCTGAAACGTCAGACACTCCAGCCCTGACAGCATCCTGCTAATTGTCCTCTGAATGCTCTTTTATGTAATTGAATTCTGAAAGCAAACTATCAAAATGGTAGTCAGCTTAAAAGACAATCCAGAAGTCATCTATAGACCTCTAAACAGTAAAAGGGTGCAATTATAAGCAGTGAAGTTGATTAGGGACCAATAAAGGGAATGTAGGGCATGACTGGGGTATTAAATGCATGCTTTGCATTTGTCTTTATTGAAAAGAAAATACTGCTTAGGCCATGGAGAAAGAGGGGGTGGTTCAGAAAATTGATAAGCAAGAGAGATTGGATCCCTGGTTCTCCAGGGATAAGGATGCAGGATCAGTTGTTCGTCCTGATATGACACTCTAGACCTTGGTGTAGAGGGCACAATTTCAGAATTTATGAATGTTAAATGAGGAAACACTGCAAGCAGTGAGGACGATAATGTGCAAATTCAAAAGAACATAGACAAGGTGGTGGAATGGGTTGACAAGTGGCTGATGAAATTTAATGCAGAGGGGTGTGAAATGATTTATTTTGGTAGGATGAACACAATATAAAATATGGGGTGCACTAACAGAGGGAGCTGGGTACTTATGGCCACAGATTGAGCTAAAAAGACATATGGGCTTCAGAAATAGGACATTGGGCTTCAGAAATAGGGGCCTAGAAAACAAGTTGTCATATGTGCATCAAGCTTGCAAATTGTTGCATTTTAAGCCTAGCTACAGTTAAGCTGGATGTCAGCACTCATTGATTAATTCTTCATTTGATGTTTTGCTGCAGGATTACCTCCCCGACTATTACAGAAGGTGAAAGATGTAACCGAGTTATCCAGAACTGCATGTATTACACTCAGCAATTGTGTTCTTTTCATCTCAAAGCAAGAAGCGGTTTGTATTGTTCATATTGTATCTAATATGTCTGTGATGAATGGCTAAAGAATACGCTATAGCGTGTAAGAGGCAGCCACTCGGCCTGCTGTGCCTGTGTTGGTTCTTTGAAGGATCTGTACGACTCCAACTTTGCTTTTCCATAGGCCTACAACCATCTTCCTTTTCAGCTGAAAGGAATTCGAGGAAATGTCTTCTCTGAAGTCATAGGAGTTCTAGAACATTTGAAATAGGAGCAGATGACACTATATGACCCATTGAGCCTGACTCATGATTCAGTGAGATCATGGCAGATTGACTAAGAGAAAATGAGGACTGCAGATGGACATGCAAGTCTTGGGCCAAACTCTAACTACCCGACACCTGGAGGAAAAATGCCTCATCTTCTGCCTTGGGACCCTCCAACCACATGATATCAATGTGGATTTCACCAGTTTCCTCATTTCCCCTCCCCCCACCTTATCCCAGATCCAACCTTTCAACTCAGCACTGTCCTTCCTGTCCATTTTCCTTCCCACCTATCCGTTCCACCCTCCTCTCTGACCTATCACCTTCACCCTTACCTTCATCTATCTATTGTGTTCCTAACTACCATCCTCTTCCCCCGCCCCAACTCCCTCCTATTTATCTCTCAGTCCCCTTGGGCTACCCCTCATTCCTGATGAAGAGCTTATGCTCGAAACGTTGACACTCCTGCTCCTTAGATGCTGCCTGACTGGCTGTGCTTTTCCAGCACCATACTCTTCGACTCATAGCTGATTGACCTTAGCCAAATCTTCCCTTTCTTTTATTCTTTTGAATGTAGGTAGGCGTCACTGGCAAGGCCGACATATGTTGTCCAGCCCTAATTACCGTTAAAGGTGATGGTGAGCTACTTTCTTGAACTGTTGCGGTCAATGTGCTATAGTTAGACCCACAATGCCTTTAGAGAGACATTTTGACCCAGTGATACTGAAGGAACAGCAATATATTTCCACGTCAAGATGGTGAATAGCTCAGAGGGGAAGGTGCAGGGAGTGGTGTTCCCATGTATCTGATGGTCTTGTCTTGTTGTCCATCCTTCACTGTCTTTTAACTGAGCGAGTTGCTCAGATATTTGAGGGTTGTGTGTCTGGTGTCACATGGAGGCCAGACCAGGTAAGGATTACAGATTTTCTTCCCCAAACTGCATTAGTCACCCAGATTGGCCTGTGCTCTGGAATTTGCTCCATAACTGTCTCCCCCTCTCCCTCTCCCCATCTCTCTCTCTCTCTTTCTCTCTCATATGCCACTTAAAACCTATCTTTTTAACCAAGCTTTTGATAATTTGCTCCAATGTCTACATGGGTGGCTGGATGTTGAATTGTATTTTAGTAAAGCTCCTATGAACAACCTATGTATGTTCTAATGTCTCAAAAGATGATACATAACTGCAAGTTATTGTTGATACGTAGAGATTTCTAACAGAAAATTGTGCGCAGTTTTGGGCCCCGTATCACAGGAAGGATGTACTGGCTCTGGAGCGTGTTCAGAGGAGGTCACGAGAATGGTCCCAAAAATGAAGAGCTTACCGTATGAGGAACGTTTGAGGACTCTGGGTTTATACCCGATAGATCCCCCCTCATCCTTCTAAACTCTATCTGATACATAGAGAATAGATGTACAGCATGGAAACAGACCCTTCGGTCCAACCCATCCATGCCGATCAGATATCCTGTCGCAATCTAGTCCCACCTGCCAGCACCTGGCCCATATCCCTCCAAATCCTTCCTATTCATATACCCATCCAAATGCCTCTTAAATGTTGCAATTGTACCAGCCTCCAACACTACCTCTGGCAGCTCATTCCATACACGTACCACCCTCTGTGTGAAAAAGGTGCTCCTCAAGTCTCGTTTATATCTTTCCCCTCTCACCCTAAATCTATGCCCTCTAGGTCTGGATTCCCCGACCCCAGGAAAAATACTTTTGCCTATTTACCCTATCCAAGCCCCTCATAATTTTGTAAACCTTTATAAGATCACCTCTCAGCCTGCAATGCTCCAGGGAAAACAGCCCCAGCCTGTTCAGCCTCTCCCTGTAGCTCAGATCCTCCAACCCTGGCAACATCCTTGTAAATCTTTTCTGAACCCTTTCAAGTTTCACAACATCTTTCCGATAGGAAGGAGACCAGAATTGCACGCAATATTCCAACAGTGGCCTAACCAATGTCCTGTACAGCCGCAACATGACATCCCAACTCCTGTACTCAATACTCTGACCAATAAAGGAAAGCATACCAAACGCCTTCTTCACTATCCATTCTACATGTGACTCCACTTTCAGGGAGCTATGAACCTGCACTCCAAGGTCTCTTTGTTCAGCAACACTCCCTAGGACCTTACTATTAAGTGTACAAGTGCTGCTAAGATTTGCTTTCCCAAAATGCAGCACCTCGCATTTATCTGAATTAAACTCCATCTGCCACTTCTCAGCCCATTAGCCCATCTGGTCAAGATCCTGTTGTAATCTGAGGTAACCCTCTTTACTGTCCACTACGCCTCCAATTTTGGTGTCATCTGCAAACTTACTAACTCTACCTCTTACGCTCACATCCAAATCATTTATGTAAATGACAAAAAGTAGAGGGCCCAGCACTGATCCTTGTGGCACTCCACTGGTCACAGGCCTCCAGTCTGAAAAACAACCCTCCACCACCACCCTCTGTCTTCTCCTTTGAGCCAGTTCTGTATCCAAACGACTAGTTCTCCCTGTATTCCGTGAGATCTAACCTTGCTCACCAGTCTCCCATGGGGAACCTTGTCGAATGCCTTGCTGAGGTCCATATGGATCACATCTACCGCTCTGCCCTCATCAATCCTCTTTGTTACTACTTCAAAAAACTCAATCAAGTTTGTGAGATGTGATTTCCCACGCCATGTTGACTATCCCTAATCAGTCCGACCTGGACTCAGTGGAGTTGGGAAGATGCATCCGTTGGTAGGAGAGACTAGGACCTGAGGGTACAGCCTTAGAAGATATTTTAGAATGGGGATAAGAGAGTGGTGAATGTGTGTAATTCATTACCATCGGAGTCTGTGGAGGCCAGATCATTAAATATATTTAAGACTGAGATAAATAGGTTGGCACGGTGGGCGGCACGGTGGCACAGTGGTTAGCACTGCTGCCTCACAGCACCAGAGACCTGGGTTCAATTCCCCCGCCTCAGGCAATTGACTGTGTGGAGTTTGCACATTCTCCCCGTGTCTGCGTGGGTTTCCTCCGGGTGCTCCGGTTTCCTCCCACAGTCCAAAGATGTGTAGGTCAGGTGAATTGGCCGTGCTAAATTGCCCGTAGTGTTAGGTAAGGGGTAAATGTAGGGGTATGGGTGGGTTGTGCTTCGGCGGGGCGGTGTGGACTTGTTGGGCCGAAGGGCCTATTTCCACACTAAGTAATCTAATCTAATCTTAAAAAAAAGGCTCTTGAGTATCAAAGGGATCAAGAGAATGCAGGAGAGAGCAGGAGAATAGGGTTGAGAAACCTATCAGCCGTGATTGAATGGCAGAGCAGACTCGATGGGCTGAATGGCCTAATTTCTGCTCTGATATCTTATAGTCTTATGGTTTTAAGATTAATGCTGTGGATATTGTTTTTGAAAATAAAACAGCTGGATTGACATGTGATTGGGAAAATATTTAGTGGCGGGTGAACCATTACAACATCAACTGTTGGAAAAATAGTGTTTGGTTATATTCCATCGTTTCTTTGGATCCCAATAACTAAGTGTCTTTGAATGTTGACTGTATGGAGTTATTTAGTCAGAGAATAATGAAAGTGGAAGCTGAATGTATTAGAGGTTGCAAAGTTTTGAACTTCAGGGCCACAAGTTAATGAGAAAGTTTATACCTTTGTATGGCGCTGGAGAAACTCATAAAGTCTGGCACTAACTGTGGAGAGAGAAACAGAATTAATATTTTGAGTCCAAAAGACTCGTCAGATCTGCGGAAATATTTGAAAGAAAGACAACCATTCAAGATTGATAAGTTATTTTTGTCTCCACAGATGCTGCCAGACTTGCTAAGATTCACCAGCATGCTCTGTATTTGTTTCAGATTTCGAGCATCTGCAGTATTTTTCACAGTTATATAGTTCTTTTTACAACAAAGGACATTAGATTAGATTACTTAGAGTGTGGAAACAGGCCCTTCGGCCAACAAGTCCACACCGACCCTTTGCAACCCACCCAGACCCATTTCCCCTACATTTACCCCTTCACCTAACACTACAGGCAATTTAGCATGGCCAATTCACCTAACCTGCACATTTTTGGACTGTGGGAGGAAACCGGAGCACCCGGAGGAAACCCACGCAGACACGGGGAGAATGTGCAAACTCCACACAGACAGTTGCCTGAGGTGGGAATTGAACCCGAGTCTCTGGCGCTGTGAGGCAGCAGTGCCACCGTGCTGTCCTAACCTATTTATTATATAACCAATCAGACATTTGAGCTTTGTAATGTTAGGAAACACGTTAATTTGTGCACAGCAAAGTTACTGAGCAGACAATCTTGTAATAGTATTGGTTGGGGGATAAATACTGCCCAGAGAAGCATGGAGATGTCTTCAAATTGGTGCCAGTGCATCTTTCTCATTCACTTGAGGGCTCTGCTCTGCTTTCAGCACAGGCAACCCATTTTCACCTATTTATGGTCCCTATTATCAGTTTTTTCCTTCTCTTTGTTATAATAACATCAATCCCTTTGCCTAAATTTTGTTGTCGCTCTCTGAGCTCCATATTTTCCTATCTGTGCATTCCTTCACCACCTCCTCCATACGCCACTTTTTCCTAGCTACAGTCAGTTCTGAAAAAAAAAGTTGCTGGACTTGAAATGTTAACTCTGGTTTTCCCTCACAGATGCTGCCAGACCTGCTGAGTTTTTACAGCAATTTCTGGTTCTTTACAGATCTAAAATAAACAAGTTAACCATTATATTTCATATCATATCTCTGCTATACATCTATATATTCTCTTAATCTTCCCTATAAATACATATTCTTAATACCTAACCCCCAAATTACCACAAACACACTATTCTAATCACTATTTTATTTCTTTTAATTCTCATTTCTTTTTTCCCTTATCTTACTTTTTCTATTCTTATTTACATCCCTTCTTTTACCTTCTATTATCCTTATCTCTTTCTTTTCTATTACACATATTTAACACTTCTCTTTTCATTATCTTAATTCTATACACCTCACTTTCTCCCTATCTTCATTTCTCATCCTCCTCTCTTCCCTCTTTTCCTATCCTATCTATCTCTCCTTTTAATAATCCCTTCCCCACTACATCCTCCACCCTAATCCCATCCACTCCAATCACAAACCCCCAACTACACACCCCACCACCCACCCCCCAACACAACCCCCCCACCCAACCCCCCACAACCCCACCCCACACCAAACCCCCCCACAACACCCAAACCCCCCCACAACCAACCCCCCCAACACCCAACCCCCCACAAACCCAACACCCCCAACCACCCCCCAACAACCCCCCCCAACACCCCAACTCCACCCCAACACACCCCCCACACACACACCCCCCCCACACCACACCCCCACACAACACCCCACACCCCCCCCACACTCACTCACCCCCCCCACACACCTCACTCCCCCCCACACACTCCACACTCACTCCCCCCCACACTCACACCCCCCCACACTCACCCCCCCACACTCCCCCCCCCCCCCACACTCTCTCTCCCCCCACACTCACCCCCCCCACACTCACTCACCCCCCCCACACACTCTCTCCCCCCCCCACACTCTCTCCCCCCCCCCACACTCTCTCTCTCCCCCCCCACACACTCTCCCCCCCACACTCTCTCTCCCCCCCACACTCTCTCTCCTCCCCCCCACACTCTCTCTCCCCCCCCACACTCTCTCTCCCCCCACACCTCACACTCCCCCCCACACTCTCTCCCCCCCACACTCTCTCTCCCCCCCACACTCTCCCCCCACACTCTCTCTCCCCCCCACACTCTCTCTCTCCCCCCACACTCTCTCACTCTCTCCCCCCCACACTCTCTCTCCCCCCACACTCTCTCTCCCCCCCACACTCTCTCTCCCCCCACACTCTCTCTCCCCCCCACTCACACTCACTCTCCCCCCCCCACACTCTCCCCCCTCACTCTCTCCCCACACTCTCTCTCCCCCCCACACTCTCTCTCCCCACTCTCTCTCCCCCACACTCTCTCTCTCCCCCCACACTCTCTCTCTCCCCCCACACTCTCTCTCTCCCCCCCACACTCTCTCTCTCCCCCCCCACACTCTCTCTCCCCCCCCACACTCTCTCTCTCCCCCCCACACTCTCTCTCTCCCCCCCCACACTCTCTCTCTCCCCCCCACACTCTCTCTCTCCCCCCCACACTCTCTCTCTCCCCCCCACACTCTCTCTCTCCCCCCCCACACTCTCTCTCTCCCCCCCACACTCTCTCTCTCCCCCCCCACACTCTCTCTCTCCCCCCCACACTCTCTCTCTCCCCCCACACTCTCTCTCTCCCCCCCCACTCTCTCTCCCCCCCCACACTCTCTCTCCCCCCCACACTCTCTCTCTCCCCCCCACACTCTCTCTCTCCCCCCCACACTCTCTCTTCCCCCCCCACACTCTCTCTCTCCCCCCCACACTCTCTCTCTCCCCCCTCCCCGTCTTCCCCCCCTCCCCCGTCTTCCCCCCCTCCCGTCTTCCCCCCCCTCCCCGTCTTCCCCCCCCCTCCCCGTCTTCCCCCCCCTCCCCGTCTTCCCCCCCCTCCCCCGTCTTCCCCCCCCCCTCCCCGTCTTCCCCCCTCCCGTCTTCCCCCCCTCCCCGTCTTCCCCCCCCCCCCTCCCACCGTCTTCCC